>NC_018249.1:261064-262858 GCF_000227135.1 Leishmania donovani | reverse complement strand
GGCACACCTGGTTTCGCGCTATGATCTTGCACGCAGTGACCTGGCCACGCACATCCCGCTCGCGCTGCATGGGCTTCCCCCGCCGGGTGCCTACCGCTGCCCCCTGTGCTCCGTCGGAGCGACGTGCTGTGAGCTCTTTGTGCGCCGGCACATGCTCACCGGCGGCCCTCTCCCCCGGCCACGACGCCGCGCTGAGGCGGGCCCCACAGCGCAGAACTGCGAGCGCGGTGCGCGGGCGCTGTGACGCACAGCCGGCACGTAGCGTACCGCACGCAGACAGTGCATGGGGAGGCCGGAGGAGCAAGAGCGGTGGACGGGAACGGCGCGAAGCATGCGGCACGCCCTCGATGTGCCTGTGTGGGCTGATGAGGCGCGGATGCCGGAAGCGTGGCGAGGGCATCCCGAGTTGCACCGTCGAGCCCTCCAGGCCCGAATGTGGCGAGCCTGCGGGGAGCAGATTATGGAATGCGGCTGCTCGAAGCGACCGAGGGCGCTGACCGGAAGGTGGCCGACTTCCTCCTCGGGCCTGTGCGGCATGCGCCCTCGATCGGGAGCCCGAATGGTGGCCGCGCGGGTGAAGGCGTGCCGCCCACCCGCGTCTCCGTGTGGCGCCGCTGGGGGCAGGTGCGCTGTGGCTGTGTATGTGCGCTGATGTGCTGACTTGTTCGTGGTGAAGTGTGCAGATAGAAGGCGGATGAATAGTCTGTTCATGCGTAGGCGGACACGGCAAAGTATCGATTTGCGCTTGTACCTTTTATCTGCCGGCGATGCGGCGAGGGGCGGCGTCTTTTTTAGGTCTCGTTTTGTTTCTGTTTTCATTCGAGCTTTCTGTTTCTGCTGTGGCTGTGTCGCTGTTTTTTTGTGTTATGGATACAGAGGTACCCCTGCTCCCTTTCCTCCTCTCTCTTGTTTTATCTCCGTAGCTCTCTGCGGTGTAACCTCCCCCGTTTCCCATCTGGACAGCGTGGCACCTCGGCTCGCACCCCTTTTTTTGGCGAGGGGTGTGTGGCTGGGTGAAACGTTTCCTCTTGCTTTTGTTTGCTTTCTTGTTTTCAGGTGAACGGAAGATGTTCGTGCCGGCTGTGGTTGGCTTACGTGAGACAAACACTAAGAAAATGCCTAAGCATCGAACGAAGCAGAGGACGACTCAAGGAAAGGGCACAACCGTTTTCGAGCTTGTCGTCGCCATGGCGGTTTCCTTTCTACTTGTCTCTGTTCTTACCCCTCCCCCATTTTCCCTCTCGCCCTTGTCCTTTTTCTTTTTTTTTAACCCTTACCCGTCTTCTACACCGCCTTTGTCAATGCACAGGTGACGCTCTTGTCCCTCTTCCTCCTCCTTTCCCCTAGGGCGTCTTTAAACTTATTTTCTTTCGCCTCTGTCTGTGTGTTTGCGTGCCCTTGTTTGGTTAACCGATCTCGTTGCTTTCTTTGTGTTTCACCCTCTACCCCTCATGACAGGGGGAGAGGAACATCTCGGTGTGTGGCATCTCAGAGTTTATTAACTCCACTCTGTGAGGAAGCCAAGCAGCCCCCCTGCCCCTGTCCCTGCCAAGTGCAGAGCCACTTCCGGTGGTGACAGGGTCAGGCGCCGACGACGTGGAGAAGCCAGAGCGATCTATCGCCGCTGATGTGGGCGGTCCGGTCCTGGGTGGCGTTGCGTCGGCGCTACCTGCGACGGTGAACGCGTTTCCATCATGTATGTGATGGGGCAGAGTGTCCGCGTGACTCGAGCGTGTATCCCACCCGACCCTCCACTGCCTGCTGGTGGGGAGCCTGCGCCACCCCGAGGGACGC
>NC_018249.1:260411-260965 GCF_000227135.1 Leishmania donovani | reverse complement strand
GCGTGACTCGAGCGTGTATCCCACCCGACCCTCCACTGCCTGCTGGTGGGGAGCCTGCGCCACCCCGAGGGACGCACCAGGGGGGGGGGGGGGGGGGGGGGGGGGGGGGGCGGGTAGAGTTGGAGGCGGAGGCCGTACTCGGATGGATGAGGGGCACTGCTGCAACGCGTGCTTACGGCTGCTTGGCGCCACGCGATGAGGCCTGTGACAGGCCGGGTGGAGTGGTGTCTGAGTTCATGTTGCGTGGCGGACTGGAGGCGTTGATCAGGACAGGGGAGCCACTTCCGGTGGTGACAGGGCCAGGCGCCGACGACGTGGAGAAGCCAGAGCGATCTATCGCCGCTGATGTGGGCGGTCCGGTCCTGGGTGGCGTTGCGTCGGCGCTACCTGCGACGGTGAACGCGTTTCCATCATGTATGTGATGGGGCAGAGTGTCCGCGTGACTCGAGCGTGTATCCCACCCGACCCTCCACTGCCTGCTGGTGGGGAGCCTGCGCCACCCCGAGGGACGCACCAGGTGGCCACCGGCGAGGCGGGCGGGGGGGGGGGGGGGG
>NC_018249.1:253364-260368 GCF_000227135.1 Leishmania donovani | reverse complement strand
GGGCACTGCTGCAACGCGTGCTTACGGCTGCTTGGCGCCACGCGATGAGGCCTGTGACAGGCCGGGTGGAGTGGTGTCTGAGTTCATGTTGCGTGGCGGACTGGAGGCGTTGATCAGGACAGGGAACGGACGACCATTCGGGTGAGTGAGGTCAGACGAAGAGAAGGGGTAGCAATGGCGTGTGAAAGCGTTCCCTGCTTCCCTTGTTCCGCAAGGGGAAACAACGAACCACGGCTGCCCATGTCTCTCTATGCCTAGGTGAGCTGGTATGCGTGTGTATGCAGACGCTGCTCATCACGCATGTGCGTCTGTGTCACTCTGTGTGTGTGTATGCGTCGGCTTGTGTCCATCTTCCCTCTTCCCTTTTTGTGTCCCTTCTTGTTGCCCGTGCGCTGTTTTTATGCCCCACTTCTTGTGTGTCGCCGCAACCTTTCTTTGCGCCTTCGTTTTTTAGTTTGTGTTTGTTGCAGTATCTCTTCCTATTCTCTGCCCCTCCACCCCCTTTTCGCCGATTTGTTTTATTCTTTGTTGTGACGTTCTTAATGTAGCCGTCTTGATGCTCGATGCACGCTCTTTCCCCCTTTTTCTGTGTGGTCGTTCTCATTTTCCTGTGTAGTAAAGAAACATTTGCCTCTCTTGCTTGCGCGTATCTCCTGCTGGTTTTCATGATCCTCGAGATGGGGAGGGGAGGACCCTGAGGTGATAAAAATCAAAGGTGGGGGTGGTGGTGGACTTACACCTCCCTGTCCTTCGCTTGCCTTCCTCTTACACCTGAGGGCGGCGCAGGTAGGGTGGTGGTGGAGAGGGGGGGGGAGGCGAACAAACAAGAGGAACCGACACGCTTGTATGTGGACATGGTGCAATTCCGAAGTCGGGAATGCTTCTTTCGCCTTCTCCCCTTTTTGTTTTTGCACCCTTTTTTTTCGTTGCTCGTGTGTATTGCTGTTCATGTTCTCCCGTTCGCTTGTCTACTAGGGATGGGGTGGGGCATCTTTCCCACCAAACCCGCCCTTCTTCCTCTAAAGACGTGCAGACTTTCTTTGCGGCTCGCGGAGATTCTCTCCCTCTCTTCCACTATCTCCGCCTCCATCGACAAGAGGATTGCTCTGCATCCTCTTTTCGTCGTCTCCTCGTACTTCCGTCGCCGTTTTTTTTTTTCGTTCTTGCCATTCGCGCGCGCTGCAGTTGTACTCGTGGCGTCCATGCCATGCGGTTTCCTTGTGCTCTCAGTTGTGTGGCGGCGAGCCGAAGAAAAGCACTTGTATACGTGTGCGCATAGGCTTGTGTGTATGGCCCCCCTCAATTGGACTGCTGGTGTACGCATACCTCTTGTGTGCGCTGCGTTCTTTTTTCTTTTTTTTCCCTCTCTCTGTGTATTTATGGTGTATGTATGTGTGCCAGGCACGTATGTTCATGGTCCACGGATCGATCGCGAAGAACGGCAAGAGGCGAATACAGCGAGGCAGGTGTGCTGTGTGTGTGCGTACTGTGAACATGTAGCGATTCCCTTTGCGCTCCTTCGAGCTCATCTGCACGCACGCACGCACACCGCACACCTGCCTTGCTGTATTCACTTCTTGTGGCGTTTGTTTCTTTGTACTTGCTTTTTTTTGTTTCACCCTTTTTTCTTTTCTGTGTGCTCCTGCTGTCTGTTGTGACCGATGCGCATATTCAGGCATGCAAGTGAGTTTTGTGTGTGCGTTCTTCTTCGGACTTTACCTTACTTCCTCTTCTCTTCGTACCACCTGTAACGGATGTGTATTTCTATGTCTGCGCGCCGGGCATGCAGTCATGTCTGTTCATCTTCCTGCCTGTGTGTGTCTCTCTCTGTATGTGTGTACGTATGCGTGAGGCACTACCGCTTACTTTCTCGTTAGGGTTATTTTTTCCCTTGATGGTGTCGTGATAGCAACCGCATTGAGGTAGGCGAATAAGTGCAAGAAGAAAAGAAGCACACACACACACACGCACAGGCGCGACAACACCAGCGCAATGGCGGCACACAGAAGGAAACGTGTGTTCGTACCCCCCACAGCGATAAGAGGTGGGCTGGGGTTGGGTAGGATACCTCCTGGATACGAGGGTTGCACAGAGTACACGGAATACATGTATGTGTGCGCACACGGGTGCGCTCGGGTCGCGTACGTTGCCCTCTTCACCACCTTCTGTTCACCTTCGTCCTCCGTATTGGAGTGGTCGACTCGTCACTTTGCCGCCTCCTCCCCCCCCTCTCTCTGCTGTTCTTCCAGTAGCTCTGCGTCACCTACCACCGCCCCCTTTTCTTTTTCTTCCTTCGTTCCCACCTTCCTTTCTTTTCCTCAAATCACACTACACACGCGGTTACGCACAGCCTCTCCGTATCCACCGCACACGCGCACGCATACCAAAAACATCAGGGTTATCAAAAAAGCACACACAAAAAAAAATACAAACCAAACCAAAGAGCCAGAGGAAAACACACAAAGAGCGCCCATCCTTCCCTCCCCCAACGAAAAGAAAACACCAAGGGTTGTTCTCTGCTTTGCATGATTTGTTGTCTGTGGTCCTCCGCGGCTCGCTCTCACTTTTATTTCACGACTTCTTGTCTCATACACACACTCCATTCCACTTTCCGTTCTAACCCTCCCTCCCCTCACACACAACGTCCAACTGCCTCCTTTCCCGTATTACTGAACGTCACAAAACTACGGAGAGTAAACGGAATCGGCATCGTCACGCCGTCGCGCCTCTTCTCCCTTCTTCACATTTGTGTTTGAGCTGTTTCTCTAGACTTTTCTGTCTCTCTGTGCTCCCCACTCTCCCCCCAAGTTCACAGCCTGCACCTACGGAAAATCCGTACAGCCCCTCCACCCCCCGCTCGCAGACCCTTTCCGTGCGCTCGCTTAGCACTTGCTTGGTTTCAGTTTTATTGTTAACTTCCTTTGCCGTTTTCCTCATTCCTCTCTCTTTCATCGTGGCTCCAGAACGCTCCGGTGGTGGTGGTGGTGCACAAACGCAAAAGCAGAGAAGAAACAGTAGCATCCTTCACAACACCCGCACGACTTGAGCACCAGGCTCTTCCCCATCCCACACCTCACCGAACACCCTCCACGCGGTCGCCACTCAACACATTACTGGACTGAGCGTCAGTTTTTATGTGACCTGCGCAAAACACCCTTCTGTCTTTTCTCCCCCTTCATACAGATCTGCCAACACTCGCAGTCGTCCGTGCTTCCCCGCCGCAACTCAGCAATGCCACGAACAGCCCCCGCCAAGGGTCGCCACATTTCCTACAACGCTGATGGCGAGCTCTGCATGACGGTGGTGGACCCGGTGACGCGCAAGCTCCTCATCCCGACGCAGTACATCTTCGAAACCCGCGCCCAACAGCGTGGCACGCTTCCCTCACTCTGCCAGCTCTTTCTTTCTGGTCGGTGCCGCAAAGGCCAGGGATGCTACCAGCTGCACGCCGACTGGGAGGCAGTGCAGCGACTTCGCTCTCAGGTGGATAGCTTGCCCTGCTGCTGCCCCACTCACGGAGATAAGGACCACATCGGCGTCTTAGAGAATGCCCTGCTGCGCGAGTCCGTCTCGCTGGGCCACTCTCACTCTCACCACCATGGGAACAGCGAGCAAAACAGCGCGGATGCGGCTGCTGCTGCCGAGTCGACCGTAGGCGCAAACGATGTTGTGCTCTACGTTCCGGGCTGCTCCTTCTTTGAGGGGAGCTACGCGCCGCTTGACCGCGTGAGCTACACGGTCGGACTGCGTCGCCTACTGGAGGAGCAGCGCATCGTGCTTGCCCCGTCCGCGGCGCGCATCAGCCTTCTGAACCAGACCACAGGGTTCCCTGAAGAGAAGATTGTTGCGGACGCGTCGGCGGCGACAGTGTGCCGCCTGCACGCGATGGGACGGTGCCGGTACGCCGAGGAGTGCAAGTTCCTGCACCTTTGCAAGGACCTCACGACGGCTGACCCGCAGCTCACGGCATCTCCGGCCACGGGCGGCGTCAACGGCAACGCCGACTGCGCCGCTCCCGGGTCCTTTGAGGCGAGCACCACCAGCGCGGGTCTCACGAACGGCACGGAGCCCTCTTCCACGCCTTGCGATCGCCGGTTGAAGAGTTCCTACTACCACGGCGGCTCAGGCGCTTCGAACACACCGGGCGCCCCCGTTCGCCAATCTGTCTTCACTTCCATCAGCCTCCAGCAGCAGCAGCCCCTCGGCAGCGGCGGCGCTTTGGCGGCGGACCCCGCTGGAGTTGCGACTATGGTGAAGGTCGGGTCGGCCTCCTCCCTGCAGCCGTCGCAAAGCATGCCGTACCACCAGGATCCGTCCATGATGGTGCCAGCGGACGGGAGCACCGGCAGTGCTCGGGGCTCGTCGAGGCCGTACCTGATGGGCAGCGCTGGTGCCTCGGAGAGTGGCCGGCTGCTGGTGCCGCAGCGCGAGGACGCCAGCAACGGCATCGAGGGCGCTGGCACCGCCTCTGCGGTGCCCTACTTGTCAAAGAGCTTCAGTGGCTACCGTATCGGCGCCGTTGGGACGACGCCGCTGCCGCACCGGCCACAACAGATTGAGAGTGGGGCTATGCCCCACATGATGAACGCGAGCACCGGCAGCTTCCCCGGAAGCGGCCAACAGAATAACTCCTCGCCCTCGGCAGCTCCATATGGCCTTTCGGCAACGAAAGGCAACCGTTTTCGCGTGTCCCTCAGCCTCCCCGCGGCCAGCTCCACATCGACACTGACGTATGGAGCTGCGCTTGGCACATCGAACAGTTCGGAGAAGACAAACTCGCCGCCGGCGGAGGGGTCGATGGGGATGTCGTCAAGCCACAACAGCTTTTCGCGGTCCGTGACGCAGATGCAGGCCTCGTCGAACCCCACACGCTGGCATCACAACCCGTACCTGGCCTCATGGCCCAAGACAGAAGCTCCATACGGGTGCGCCGGCAAGTGCCACAGCCTCAGGTACCACCCGACCGGTTTCTACGCGCTCCCGATCGCGCGCGCGGCGTGACGTTACAAAGCTCCGCTTCCCGAAGAAAGGGGGGGGGGAGGTGGGGGGGGGGCGATAAATGAGTAGCTGACGGCCCTTCCACACACGTACTTGTTACCCCTCGTTGCCTGGCTCCTTGCCTTTTCCTCTCGTTTTCTTTTTGTTGTTTCCTGCACATAACCAAAACGACACCCTCACTCTCTCTCTCTCTGTTTTGCTTTCGCTTGTTCAGGAAGAAGGAGAGGCGATCGAGGAGGTGAGAAGCAGAAGAAAAAAAGGAGGTGGGTAGAGGGAAGGACACTGCGCGCACGTCAAGAACACAAAGGAGGAGAGGAGCGAAGATCAACGCCTTCAGCGCCACTCCCACGGACAGCGGGCGACAGCAGCGGCTGTCACGCAAGGACTCTGACGCGCCACGCATTAGAACGAGCAAACATGTGCCCGAGCCCCTCCTTGTAGTCTCACACCTCTCACTCCCCTACGCAATGCGGGCAGAGAGGACCTCTTTTTTTTTCTTGCGTTCTGCGGCCTCAGCGCTGGGCGTGCGTGGTCGTCGGTGCCGGTATAGAGTTCTCGTGTATCGCATACGCCCTCCGCTGCCGCACCCCCGCGTTCCCCTCCACGTCCTCCGTCTTGCTTCGTTTGCGCATTTTTTTTGATGTTCCTTTCCCTTTTTTTCGTGTCTGCTTCTCCCGCACTCTCTCTCACACACCCACACCCTCGCTCGCTCCCCTCGTTCCCGCTTTTTTCCCTCTGTTTTTTGTTCTCCTCTTTCTTTTTCGGGCTTGTGCTCGCGTTTCACTTTTTTTTCCTTCGCGCGTGTTTCTTTCCTCGTTTCTCTCCTTCCCTTATTTGGTCTTCTCGTTACACCTCTTCTCTTCCTCGCTTTTCCTTTTCTGCCTTCTACCCCAACCCTTTCCGACTGAGTGATGCTGGCATACATATATTATATTATATATAATATAAATAGCCCCTCTTTTGTTTGGTTACTTGCCCTCCTCCTCTTTGTGTGTCACTCTCTCTCTTTCCTCTCACAGGTAGACCCTCGCCCCCTCCACTCCCGCCTACACACTCACACACGAGCTCAAACCCCGTCTTTACCATGGCGCGCATCACGAACGGATCGCACACACACCACGTATATATCTATATCTCTATATAGATATAGAGATATATGTGCACGCCTACGCATCGACGCACTCATAGAGAGATACACTTGCTACTCCTTCGCTTTTTTTGTTTTCCATCGTCCTTTTTGTCCGTGCGCGCGTGCGTGTACGTGTGCGCTGATGTGGCGCCCCGAGCACCCATTCTCTCCCCTCCCCGCTCTCTTCCGCTCAGCCTCCCCCTCCTTTCTCTCCATCCCGCCGCACGAGACGACTTCCTTTGTTTCCTCGATTCGTTTTCCCCTTCCAACGATTTTCTTTCCCCCGGAGGCTCCCTTTTCTCCGCCATGACGGTGGATTCGCTGAGTGTGGACCGCGCCACAATACCCGAACTACACAGCGCCTTTTGCGCCAATGGCGCCACACTCCTCACATCCTCCACCGACAGAGGCGTCCGAAAAGCCGCTCTCTGATCCGTCCTATGGAAGATGCAGCACTGGACAGGGGAGCACTTCGTGGAACGGAGTGCCTGCGAAACGAAGTGTACGCTCTTTGGTGCGCGACATCGCAGTCCGCTGCAACTCCCACCGCTCACGTGAGGAGGCCACCTTGCGTATTTGGCGCCGGAGGGCTGCGCCCGCCGGATGACGGTGCCGTTACAGCGCTTCGCCAGCATCAACTCGGGCATGCAGGCATCGGCCCCCTTCGGAGCACCGCACTCACACCCTCCCCCCTCCTCATGCGCGGCGGTCGCGTGCGCTTCAACGCATCAGTGGCTGGCGGGCTGTGGGCGGATGGTGCGGCACAGGCAGACATGGGGCCAGGAGCGGCGGCGGTGCGCCATGCTACTAATACACTGACGGGCACAGCGGCAAGAGGCACTTGGCGGCCGCTGCCCCACACGCGGAGAACAAGGCT
>NC_018249.1:178189-253265 GCF_000227135.1 Leishmania donovani | reverse complement strand
GTAGCCTGCAGCCTGCCCATGAGCACGGCTGTGGACTCTTGGTGCCAGCGGACAGGTGTGGGCTGGCGCTGTGCCGGTGACACCAACGGTCATGATGACGCTTGGACCAGCTCACTGCGGATCATGCCGACGATTCAACGAATGCGCGCATCCACCTACTGCCTTTCTGCCTTTGCTGCGCTGCGGTGGTGCTGAGCGTGGTCCCGGGGCCTAGCCTGCGCTGTACGCAGCGGCATTGCGGTGGGCTGAGCGGCGCCAGGCGGTGCTGGCCGGCCCTGCTGCTTGGCATAGCCGTGGCGTGCAGCAGATGCGGATGGGCTGTGGCTGCGCATGCGTGTGTGCGTTGACTTGTTCGTGGTGGGCGGGCACGTAAACGGCAAAATGCGCTTTGGCGTTCCGGCGCCAGCCTCCGGCGCTGGTGCGGTATTCGAATACGCGCCTGAAGAGGTGGCGAGGAAAATGGCACGAGGCGCAGAGGGAAAAAACGAAAAGTGCAAAGTGCGCAAACCGCGCAGAAAATGCGGAGGAGGACTGAGACTGCTGACATGCGTGAGCGCTGCATTGCGGCGGGGGGCTGGAGCGGAGTGCAACGCCGTACACTCACACAGATACACGCGCCAGTGTGCCTCGCAGGCTCCCCCTGCTCGTCACCGGCGTGCGCTGCTCTTTCCGTCTCCGTGGCACAAGAGAGACGCCGAGCGTGGCACTTCGCGCGCTTTATGTGCCTCCCCCCGCTCCCCGACGTATGCTCGCCCTTCCCTCCGTCTCCGTCTTTTCCGCAAGACCCCTTCCCCCTTCGGCACCCCTCTCGTGCCGCTCCTCGTGCTCGATGTGCGGAGCCTCTGTGCGGCGGCGACTGCTCCTGACGACCGTGGCACGGCAGGGACGATAGGGGGAGGGGAGACGATGTGAAGGGCAACGCAGGGGATGGCGCCATGATGACCTCCTCATCCCTCCATGCATCGCCTCATCTCTCTTTGTCGTTCGATTTCTTTGGCCCCTCTTTCTCGCCGCACCGTCCCACCCCTCCTCCTATGCTCTATTTCCACTGGGCACCGTTTGACCTCCTCCGGCACACGACGCCAACACCCCCCATCCCACTCGCCGCCCCCTCGATTTCGCTGTGCTCTGCATTTGGTGCTGCTTGTCTGTCTCCGTGTGCGCATACGCCAGCACCGCTATCAAAGGCTGACCGCAGCGCCTGTACACGGCGGGCGCCAGTAGGCCGTCCCACTGCTTGATACACCGCTTACCCTTCCCTCTATCCCCCCCCCCACACACACACACACTGCAGCGATAGGCTTCGGCATCCGGCAACTCGCATACACGCGCGGATACGCGGGGAGAAGTCGAAGCCGCCCGCGGAGTAATGCGTGCAAAGCGCATCCGCAGCTCATTGGCCGAGCGCATCGAGGACGCGTGCGGTGCGCCTTCAGCAACCGCAAACAGAGGAAAACACACGAGGGCGTCATTTGAGTGTGCGCGCACGTTTGCGTGGTGATGCTGGGAGAGTGAGAGGGGGAGGGGGAGTGCGCTGTGTGCTTCGTACACCACCGTCTCTCTTCTCTGCTGGCGCCGCGCATCATCGGCACTGGAAGAGGGGTTGCGCCTCTTTTTCTTTCCCGCGTGCGCTGCCTTCACCCCTTCTGCCTGTGGTGTCTGTGCCGCTGTCCCGGCACACGCCCACAGACGTTTCTTCCCGGCTGTTTCCCTCTTTAGTGCGGCGGCAATCTTGCTGCGAGCCCTTACGCACGAGCAATGATAGGTACGCCCACATAAGCATAACCATGTGTCCCGTGCCTCATCAAGGGCTGCAGCGCAACCGCAGTCCTCGCGTCTCCACGGCGCGAATGCTTCAACGGGCGCTGTTGCTTGTGGCCCTGCTGTGCAGTTTCTCACTTATGACGGCGGTGGTGACGACACCCCGCGGCGACGGTGTTCATGGCACTCTTTGCGTCTCTGCCTTACACGGCGCTGTATTGGGGAGGGGGAAGGGCCTACGCGCGCCACCGCTCACTGTGCCCTTGCTGCAGCCTGTAGCGCTACCGCACCATACGGGCTCCGCTGTTGTGGTGGCCGCCGCGCGGGCTGACGGCGATGTTGACGACATCGTCACTTTTTCGCAAGCCGGCGATGTGTTCGCCTTGGAGGAGAGCGCTTCTGCATCCGTGCCGTCTTCCTCGAGCTCCGGCGTCAGCCCAGGCGCTAACGGGAGGGGCAGCAAAGCAGCAAGGGCTCCAGAGACCCCGGCTTCCTCGTCGTCGTCCGTAGAGCCGTTGCCGCGGGGGTCGTCCGCGGTGTCATCGTTGAGGAGGTCGCTGTTATTGCCCTCAGCGGCCGACATTGTTGTCGTCTTGGTCGGTGAAGGCGACGCGGGCACAGAACTGCCCCCCTCATCGTCAGCACCCCCTCCCGACAACTTCGGCACGCGCCGCGCACCTGCGATGCGCCTCGCTCTCCTCGGTCTCATCGCCCTCGTGGTGCCCGCTGCTATCATCGCCCTTGCCATGTGGTGCGTCTGCCGCCGCACGCGGTACAAGCGAAAGGTAAAGGGCTTGCGTCTCAACGGCACTCGTCAACCCGGCGAGGTGGATGACGTGGACATGGGCAACATTGTCAGGGGCGGCGATTGGCTGAACCTCGACGCTGCCACCCCAGGCAGAACTAAGATCGGCGCCAACGGCGCGCGTTTCTCCATTTTGGCGCCGTCGACCGCTGCTTGCGTTCGCATGGACGCCACGTTCGACCCGATCGGGCAGCAGGCCGCGGAGACGCGGCAGCGCAAACGTGCCCGGCGGGTGGCTGTGGCTGCTGCCGAAGCGGCCGTCATCCCGGCGAGGGGCGCTGGCAACGGCGGCAGCGATGGTCTTGCGAGCCCGGTAAGCGGTGAATCGGGCGCCGCAGGGCCGGAGATGTGGTCCAGCGATGAAGAGGAGCGTAGCGACGGCTATTCAGTGAACGTAGGCGTCAGTGGCGGCAACGTTGGGGTTGCGGGTGGCTCTGCCCAAGCGCATGCCACCTCGAGCGTTTTACCCGGCACTGGAGCCACGGGTGCCGGGGCTTCGTCTGGGGCTGGCCCGCACCTGAGGGGTGGCGCTGTCACCAGCTCCGTGGTAACCGCCGTTCATCCACTGGATCACGACCTGCACTACTTCAACGAGACGACG
Organism: Leishmania donovani; assembly: GCF_000227135.1. Classification (NCBI taxonomy): domain Eukaryota; phylum Euglenozoa; class Kinetoplastea; order Trypanosomatida; family Trypanosomatidae; genus Leishmania; species Leishmania donovani. The sequence goes on along the minus strand of NC_018249.1, from coordinate 250,098 downwards.
CGTGTGCTGCTGGGTCGCTACACAGCAGAGAGCGGGGGTGGTGTGCCGCAGATGCCGCCGTCGGCGTTGCCAGGCGGCGGTGGTGCTGCTGAGCAGAGCCTACGGCTAGCTTCGGGCAACGAGGCCGAGAGCGGCAACGCCGTCGTAAGCAAGCCCAAGTCGGTCTTTGAGCAGATTCTTTCGTTCGCCGTTGCGCCGCTGCAGGTAGGCCGTGAGTTCCATCAGCGCGGTGACAACAGGGATAGCTGCAATGTGGCAGACAGCGCTGGAGGGCCGAAAGCTCTGGCAGCGCCTGTGCCACGGGGCAGGGAGCGTGCTGAGCGGCACACCGAGAAGGAAGACTTGGAAGAGGAGCACGCCTTCCAGGATGACGAAGAGCTCGATGAGGAATACAAGGACGAGGAGTGCGGCGATTATGAAGGGTCGTCGCAACGCCACAGCGGTGGCGTGTACATCCCTGGCGCCTAATCCGCCACATGCCCTGCAGCACCTCGTTCTCTTAGCTAAAAGGTGATACGATCAACGCAGGCGGTCTCATGTTTGTCGTCATCGTGGTTTTGCGTGCGGGGAGCGATGGCGTCTGTCCATGCGCGAGTGTCTACGTGGGCTCTTCTCCGAGAGAGCGTGAGGGACGCATCAGGACGTTTTTCCGCTTTCCTTTCGTTGCTGCGGCCCCTCATGACGGAGAGGGGGAGGGGCCCACACACCTCTCTCAGCGCGTGGCATCTCAGGGTCCAGTACCCCCTCCACTTTCTCTGGGGAGAAGCCAGGCGACCCCTCCTTTATCCTTGCCAATGCCGCGCCACCATCAGAAGTGGCAGGGCCAGGTCCTGGATGGTGTTGCGTCGGAGCTAACTGCAACAGTGAGCTGGCTTGTGTCATCGATGTGGCGGGCGAAGTGTCAACGAGACTTGAGTGCGTCCCATACCGGGCCCTCGCACTGCCTACTGGTGGGAGGCCCGAGCCACCCCGAAGGGGATGCACCACATGGCGATCGGCATGATTGTGAGCGGCTATGAGACGACCTGCGACGCGGGGGCTGGGTATAGTTTAGGGCAGAGGCCCGTGCTCAAATGACTGAATGGGCGCACTGCTGTGGCGCGCGCGTCTAGCGCCGCATCACGCGATATCGGACCTTTGACAGGGAAGGGGGGGGCGAGAAATAGGGTGGGCGGTATGACCCATGCTCTGTGTGGGAGAGAAAGGCACACAAGAAAGTGAGTAGCAGATTCTCGGTGTTGCTGCTTTTCGCAGTCGCGGCGCCGCCATCCCCCTCTCACGTTGTCTTTCAGGTTCGAGGTGTGGGTGCACGGCTGATTTAGCGCGTGGCGAGAGGTGGAGCGAGAGAGAGAAGGAAGTCTGCGCGAGCCCCTCATATGTACGTGTGACCCAATTCTTTCGGTTTCCGTCACTGCGTTGCGGAGAAGCGGCTTTGCTGGCGTTGCCTGCGCCGCATTTTTCTCGTTGTCCGTTTCGCAGTGCTCGGAGGCTCTGCGGCTGACGCAAAGGAGCACGAAAAGAACGCCAAAAAGGAAATACTTCACGCTGCTGTGTTTGGTGACGCTTGGCAAGGTGCAGAGAGGACGAGATGGGGCTGAGGAGGGAGGTGTACGCAGACTTGTGCTTCGACCTGCCTCGTCTTCATTCCTCAGTTTGGTTTCGTTTCAACGGCAGAGTCGGCGACTGGCTCAGCGACAAAAAGAACAGAGATTTAAAGAGGAGCGATGACGCGTGCTTGTGTGTGCTTGGCGGTGGCGAGACTCACTGAGGGGGGCCTTCAAACTTTCAAGGCGCCCTCCGTCTCCGACTCCACCGTTTTCACGTTTGCCGTGAACGATACAATGAAGAGCAGGGTAGTTGCGCGGAGATGGGATGCCGTAGCGTTATGGGCTGCGTTCCGCAGCCTTCATGTTGCTGCACGGTGCGCGGGGTGTGCGTGCGTGCGCATGTCTGACTCTTTCGCTCTGCTCCGGTCAGTGCCGTACTCCACTTCCCCACGCTGTGTGCACATACCTTTCTCTTCACGGATCAGCCACAGCGAATGGTTGTGCGCGCGGTGTCGTGGTATCTCGCACTCCCTATTCCGCGGTCTGGCCACCCCTCTTCATCGGAGTTCTTCCTTTGGTGCTGCAGCAGCGTCTTGTCACGAAGCCGATGCTGCGCGCTTGCTTATGGGATCACGCGACACTTCCATACAAACCGACATCGCCGTGCGTACTCTTCTACCTCGTGCCCGGCGATCCCGTATGGCGTGTGAGCGTGCCGAATGCGCGCGGCGAATACCCAGACCTCGTGCCAGGGCTGCCTTACCAAGAGTGGCATGCTATGGAACCGCACTATCTGCAGGAGTACGCGCCGCCAGCGCTGAGCATCCACGAGTCGGCCGAGGTCGCGTGGGAGGAGCTGCCGATCCCGCCCTTTGACGACTTCAGGCGTTTCTTGGCACCATCGTAGAACACTGCCGTGAAGTGACTCGGTGAACCACCTTTTCAAGGGCACACTCTCGTCTACGTGTGTGCACGTGTTGCAGTGATCGAAGGACACTTGAGACGGCGAGTAAAACACCGCAAAGACGGCAACGGATGTGGAGGGAGGGATTGCTGATCGGCCTAGGCGGGCCACTTTATGCCGGTTCTCGAGCCGCTGCCCCACTGCCGACTCTCCCGCGCTTTGAGGAACTAAGGAACCGCGTGCGTGGACTCTGCTATATACGGTGTGCGTGCAGGCATGCGTGTGTGTGTCTGCGCATGCGCGTACAGGGCCGCTTGTGCGACGGAGCATGGCCAGGCACCCTCAGAAAGTCTCCCCCCCCATATACACACACTTAGACACACGCAGCATAACCCAAATGCGAAGCGCGAACAGGCGAATCAAGCTCAACACCCCATTTTCATGTGACAGTAGATGCGTAGGTGGTCGAACGTTTTTTTTTGTGCTTCTGCGACTTCCCTGTGAGGACCTCCTCTTTCCCCCCCTCAGCCGCTGCGCAGCGCCGTAGTGGTGAATGGCTTGCGATAACGCATCCTGTCTCCCCGTGCTTGAAAGCTGCTCCATGCTCTGCGCGCCGACGTCCCTCTCACTTTCTCCTTTTCTGTTCTCGACTCATTTTTTGCCGCACGCACTCCGCCGGTCCCTCGAAACACGCCGCACGGCGCACGCGTTACATACCGTTTCTTGCGTGCGCGAAGAGATTAGAGGAGGGCAGCTGCCGTGACGACAGATCACTCACACAGGCCAGTGCATAGGTGCTCCAATACGCGTACTCACTCGCTACGCATACGTGCTCTTCCTTCACGCAACACAGATACAACTGCAGCCAATCCAATGAGTATCAACGTCTATCAGCTACCCATTGAGCAGCTCGAAGGCCTCAAGGAGCAGCTTGACAATGATGTGCGTAGTCTTGGGACGGCTTACGACGGCCTCTACAACGGACGCACTCGCTACCAGGACAACCACGACGTGGTTGCGCAGTACCATGCCGTTTGCGAGAACGCCGCCAAGACGGAAGCGGCGCAGGAGGTGCTCGTGTGCATGACATCGTCGCTCTTTGTGCGCGGCACCGTTGTGCCGAGCGACAAGGTATTGGTGGACGTCGGCACCGGCTACTTCCTGGAGCAGTCGATGGAACACGCGAAGAAGTACTTCCTATCTCGCGCGGCGCAAATCAAGGAGAGCATGGACCAGGTAGAGAAGACGATCGTGTTGAAGCAGCGGCAGCAAAATCAGGTCATCGACGCACTCCAGCAGAAGACAATGGCGATGCAGCGTTACCATGAGGAGCACGGGAAGGAGTAGGGAGAAGGAGAAGACGGGCTCTCGGCCAAGAAAGTCGTATCGATTTTAGAGGCTCACATGTTTGGCACTTTCTCTGAAAATTTCTTTAGCTCCGTCTTGCTCTGGTAACTTGCCCTCCGTCTTCGTCTCTTCCATTCGACGAGGTCGTCTGCCGCTTCCCCTTGACTCGTCGTTTTTGTTGTGTTGATGAGCTTCTTGCGTGCCAGTGTGCTTGCCGCACTTTTCGTTTGTTTGCTTGCTGATGTTCCGATGTTCTTCTGATAACTAAAACGACATCGTTTGTGGTGGTTGTGATGATGTCTGTGGCTGTTTTTGTGTGTGCTTCGTTTTACTTTCCCGTCTGTTGAGCGGCGGCGAAGTGATGCTCTTGTGTTGTGCGGTGGCCGCCACCGCATGTGCTCCAGCCTGCCCGCCCGTCTCTCTCGCTCGGTTCCTCTTTCGCATTGCCGTCTCTCCGTGTGTGTGTGTGTGTGTGCACGTGTCGCATCGTGCAGCGCGAGTGCCGTGAGAGCTGCAACGCTGGGCGGAAGTCGAAGAGGGGGCAGGAGGCGGGGAGAGGAATCTTTCGAGCAGGAAGCAGGATGTTGCCTACGTACCGCAGACAAACACACCAAAAGGACCCCCAATAAACAAAGACGAACACAGAAAGCGACACGAGGCACGCACGTGCTCTCTCACACACACACACGCATCCGCACACACAGCCTGCACTCGCCTCACCACAACGGAGGGAGTGAGGAGGTGATGTTTGAGGATGGGAACGCACTTCCGCTTTGCCCCCCCCCCCCGCGACGATTTCAGCCCGTGGCAGCCGCAGCAGCAGCGGCGACCGAGTACACGGGCAACGGACGCTTTGCTTTTTCTTTGCCGCGGCGAAGGCTAACGGTGCTGCCGTTGCCGTATCCTCCACCCGTTACCCTCTTGTCGCTCTCCTCCTTGCGGCAGGGCTCCTGTGTTCCATCGTTGGCTGCACTGCACTCTGGTATGTGAGGGGCAAGGCGGGGGATCACGAGGATGCAGCCAATGGGTTTGACGTCGGTGCTGCTGGATGGCGCGCATGCTCTCTCTTGTGCCTTCTTTTTCGTGCACAAAGGGCTTTATGCGGCTGTATCTACGCGTGTCCCATCTCCGCTTTCTCGGTCCGCTTCACTGGCTTCGCTGCCATCATTTGCATTCCTTCGCCGCTCCCCTCTCCTCCTCGCCCTTTCTTCCTCTGCTCTGCTGAGGACTGCCGTCTACACTCATTTTGGTGATACGCCAAGCGCGTGCGCACCCCCTCCCCCATATTCACAGAGCGGCTTTCGTTTTGCCTTTGCTGCCGTGCCCTCTTTTCGCATCCTTCACCGCTCCATCGTTTGCGCGTCATCACCCCCCTTCTTCCTTTTTGGCCGGTCACTCCACTTGCACCCCCTCTCTCGTGCACACGCAAACGCACACGCACCTATCGTTTTCATCGAGCCACCGGTCCAACCGTTTGCAAACGAAGAGAAACACCCCCTCCTCTCCCCCCAAAAAGGTTGAGAGAGGGGGAGCGTATCAACACACGCACACGCACACGCACAACCCAGAAAGGAAAGGAAGGGGGGATTCCTCTCTTTAGATCTGGTCTGGCAGCGTCCATACAGCCCTTCAGAGGCGCACGTAACAACGTCTCAACGCTATACCTTCTCCCCACACACCCTCCACTTTTCTCGCACACGCACACAGAGAGAAACACCCATATATCCACGCAGACCCCAACAATCAGTGAGCGAGGCGAGAAGAACGCCTCCGCACCTTCTCCACCGTTAAGAAGATATAGTTATAGAACTCGGTGATAGAGCAACTTTCTATTTCTACTCTGTCGCCCTCCCTCCCCTCCTTCTCTCCCTCCTTCTGTCTGTCTGTCGCCGCCTCCATCGTTATCTTTCTCGCGGTTGTGTATCGCCGCACCGGCTTAGAGAAAGAGAGAAGCGCATCGTTTGCGGGCACTTGGCACACGCACACTTTTCTTTCCTCCAAGCAGAGAGACACTCGCAAGCAGAGACGCACATAGAGACATAGACGTCTTGCACCAAACATACACAAGATACACACACGCCTCCAGACGCGCTTTATACGCGGATCACAAGACGTGTGATCTCCGTGCACCAGGTACCTAAGACTACCAAGAGCAGTAGAGTCACCACCGCCTTCTTTTTTTTTTCGTGTTTCCCCTGCAGCACTGTTCAAAGAGTTTTTTTTTTCGGTGCTTGGCGCGCAGGCAGTGAATCAGTTCTTACGCTCCAGGGACGCCCCTCTTCCACAACGTCCGAGCTATCTTCGGATTTCGGACAGTGGCGTACTTTCATTTTTCCGTCGTGTGCGGTCGGGTTAGTGGGCGGTGTCTGGCTTCGATCTCTGCCCGTGTTAGCGCACTTCTGGCCGCCCCCTCTGCGACCTCCAGGGATAGTTTCCACCTGCCGCAGACATCGTGCCGACCCCCATGAGCCGCAGCTCCCTCTGTCCATCCTCTTCCACAGAGGCGCCGGCGCGACAAAAATCCTATGCATGCCTGCCTGACGACATAGCCGGCGAGGGCAGCAGCAGCAGCAGGGGCCCATCAGGGCGGTGGGCCGATGCTCTTCTCAAGAGCACATCACAGGGCGCTGCCTCTGCACCATCGGCGAGGGAGCTGGCGTCGCAGCCCGCGCACAAAACTGTGCCAAAGGATTGCAGCCAGACTGCAGGCACTATCACCGGCCCCGTCCGCGCGCCTCCACGACAGCCACAGAGTGAAGCAAGCAGCACCTCCCTGCAGCATCGCGACAAGTTGCACCGCAGCAACTCGCTTGCCATCGACGCCGCGCCTCCGCGCGCTATGGCCGTCGCGGTGCATCCGCCGTTGTCACGTGGCTCACAGCGAGCTGTAAGCGCGGCATCCTCAGCACCCGCATCGGTTTCGTCAGCCACGACGTCAGTGGGCTCTCACGCATCGACGAGTAACACCGCTTCCGCTCCAGCCACACTGGTTTCTGACCGGCCTCTGAACCAAGCATCACCGCCACCACCTCTGCCGTTTGGGACGGCTGCGCCCACAGGTCTGACTCGTGCTTCCACCGTTTCCACCGTGCCGCAAAATGGAGTGAACCCACCACAGACCACCGCAAACACCATGGACAGGAGGTACACTCGCGTCCATACACCGGCGCACATGCGCCCGCAGCAGTTTCACGCACCGCCTCATACTCACAGAGGCGAAGAAAATGGCAACAGCAACGGCAATGTCGGCAGCGGCAGTGGGAGTCCTCTCGCATCCACGGCAGCACCCCACGCCTTCGCAGCCACCTACGCCTCATTGCCTTTTTTCCAGCGCGTGACCGACGCCGCACCAACGCCGCAGTCTTCGCCGGACGCGCCGCTTGCGGCGGCTTCGACGGCGAGTGCCATTGCTCAGGATGAGGAGAGCTCATTGCTACCGTTGCAGGACGTGACGCCCATCACAGACGCCGATGATTCCCAACAAGAGTCGCAACTGCTCAGCAAGCTGCGAGCAACAGCGGAAAGTGGGTGTGACAGTGGGCAGTACTCGCACCATCAAGAGACTGCCGACCACGATGTCAGCGCTGGCGCCACACCGGCATTTTCTTCTGAAACGGCGAACACCGCGCCCCTGCAGTCGCCACCCTTCACAGGCGCTCACAACGCCTTTGTTGCGGGCTGCACACCACCGTGGAGCACGCTGCCGTACGTCCAGCCTCAGCCGTGTCCAATGGTTCGAGTGCTTGCCCACCAGCAGTCGGTGCTCTTTCCGTGCGAGTGCAACGCTAGCCAATGCGTGGCTGCGAAACCCTTTTCCCGGTCGACATCGCCTTCTGACACAGCGCGGCTGTGTGGGACGCCGGGCGGGTTGTCCACATCGCAGAGCGTAACCATGTGCAGTACTGGGCAGCGAAGGAGTCGCGGCGCCGTGTCAGTGGCGGCGACCAACGGTACTGCGATGAGCTCTGCTTGTCCTTTGACGTCGCCGGAGAGTGTTAGCGTGCACTTGAGTGGCATCTACGCGTCACCGCCGCCGTCGTCCTCGCAGGCGTACGCCAATGGCCATGACCAGTGTTGCTCGCCTTTCCCAGTCCCCGGCAGCAGTAGACGGAGGTGCCACAAAACGGGCACCGCTGCCAGCTCTCCGTCTGCGTACGCACACGTGCCACACCAACACCATCTTTTCCTCCAGCACTACAGCGTTGATGGGGTTAGTGGCTATGGCTCCCGCCGCGGCCCGTTGCTGTCCTCTTCTCCAAACCTGACAGTGACACCACTGCCCATGTGGACGTCGGTGCCGGAAGCTGCCTGTGCAACGACAACGGCGACGGCTGTAGCAGGTCAAGGACGAACGAGCGCACCGGCAGTCACCTCAACTGCTCAAGGCGCTTCGGGAGGAGCGTCAGATTTCTCGGCTATTGCGCGCGGCCTGTCTGGCGTGGCTCTGGAGAAGCAGCTGCTTCACGCCAGCAAAGGTGAGCTGGCGCAGATCCTACTGGAGCTGGCCAGCTGCAACCCGGAGGCATCACGCTTTATCCACTCCAAGGCGTTCTTCTTCGCCTTCCGCCACGAACACGGGGGTGGGTCTGTGGAGGCTTGCAAAGAATGCCCAGCAGCGACCCCGGCGACGACAGCAGCCGCAGCCGCTGCCGCTGCCGCTGCGAACAAGAACGGGCAGCACTATGCTCTTCACGGCGGATTGGGCAGTGATTTTACCTCAAAGACTGTGGACACCCCCGACGGTGACCGTTCTTGCGAGCAGTCAGGGGCGCTCAAGCGACCCGTCACAGGTGCGGCGGCCCTCGGCGGCGCTGAAGCGGCGCACGACCACGTCATCGCTCGCTGCATCTTTCCCGTGGAGGCGGCGGACGACGAGAATGGCGACGGCGACGGCGACGACTCTGTGGCTAAGATCGAGCATTCTGACCCGACGGTGGCGAAGGGTGCTGCCAACGCAACAATGCCGCGGTGCTGCCTCTACCCGGAGGATCGTGCCTTCAGCGCTGAGCTGCACCCGTGCCTCCGCTGGTACGGCGCGTGCCGCAACGCGACGAGTTGCGTTTACGCGAATGTGCCGCGCAACCTGTGTTTAAGCTGGATTCGCGGCTCCTGCATGGCCGACACCGGGTGCAGCGGCGTTCACCGACTCCCTTCCCCATGCCCGCCTGAGATTCGCAGAATCTACGAGCTGAACCACGGCCTCGCACGCCGCGACACACCCGCGAACGCGTGCGCCGTCGGGGTATCTCTTGGTCATTTTCTCCCCATTCCTCCTCCGTTCCCGGTCTGCACCTCGAAGGTACGAGCGCCGCTTGCGAACGGAAGCGTTGCTGCAGCGCTTTCCACCAATCCGAACGCGAACGCCCCGGCCACTGAGCTTGCGGAGGCTTGCGCTGCTGCCAACGAAGCACTTGGCATGTGCGCCGCTATGGCGGAGGGGCTAGGAGAGAAGGTAGTTGTGCACACGCCAACGGACCAGTCTATCCACAAGGACACCTTCCTCGGCGGCGGCAGCACGCCGCACCGCCATCCGCACGGGCGTGACGTGGAGCTCTGCATCTCTGCCATGACGATGTCGGAGAGGCGCGGCGGCGCCCACACGATGACGGCTGGAGACGCCAGCTTGTGGGACTTATCTGATGCGGCCATCACCACGAATGCCTGCGGGCCGGTTGATCACGAGATGCTGCAGTACACCGGCGGCATTCTTGGTGCCGGCGCCAGTGCTGGTGCAGCGGCCGCGGCGGTCCCGCCGTGCCTCTTTGATGCCGACGTTCGACCGGGAGGTCGGAGGGGTGGCGTTGTGTCTTCAGCTGCTAATAGTCGCTGTAGCACCGCCGAGGGCTTCGACAGCCGCACGAACTCCGTCAACCGATACCTCGGCCCTCAGTTTGATCGCGCGGCGACGGCGGTGCCTCACTGCAACGATGGGCGGCCCGACAGCGCGGCCATGGGCGGGGCAATGCAGGAGCAGAAGCCGGATCCTAAGAAGAGCATCAAGTCCATCTGCGATTGTGTCTGCGAGGCCAAGGAGCCTCTCCAAGTGGTACCCGTTCGTCCAGCCGGTGGCGCGGCGGGGGCATTGATTGACGTGGATGACGAGGGCGACTTCTCCGCTCCTGCTGCAGGCACGCGCACGCGGATGCAATCACCACTGTACCAGTGAACGCAAAACGGAATAGCCACCTGCAGCTGAATATACTCTCTGCGTTTTCTCAGTGTTCCTCTCCCTCCATGTCGTCGCTTCCTTCCATCTCTGTGTATGCGCGCCTCTGTCTCCGGTGCCTTGTGCATTGGTGCTCGTGTCGTTGCCGTCTTGGCCACCTCGCTTGGCGTGTGCGCGCTTGTGTGTGTCGATGTGCGCCATGCCTGTGTCTGTCTGTTTTGTTTTGCCTTTTATGCGTTGGAGGCTTAATACTTTAGACATCTTCATGATACCCATCTCTATAGCTATAGACATCTGCCTATACACGTTTATATATAGCTTGAACTTCTCCTGCGCAGGCGCGTCTTTTCGCGCGTGTGAGGGCTTAGACGCAGTCGTCATGCCCACCTCGTTGTTGTGTTCGCCTTTGCAGCGCCCTCTGCGCGTCACGTCGCTCGATGCCCCCGCCCTCCTCCTACTCCCTCTTCGTCCGAGGTTGTCCTGCAGGAGAGCGGGCTTAGACTCATATGGGCAAGTTGAAGTAAGTTCGAGGGCGGGAGCGGCAGGTGATGGTGAGGGGGGGGTGAGGACGGGAGATGTGGCCGCGGCTGCGCAGGCACGAAAAGCTGCCGTCCCGCTCAAAGAACACATCACACCCTTCTACAGGCACAGTTCCGGCAGTGTGCAACGAATAGATTCATCTCTGTTCCTTTTTTTTTTGTCTTCTCGCGGACTTCTTGTGCCCTTGACGCCAGCAGAAGAGCTCCGCAACGACAACAGAAACCTGGAAAAAAAGGGGTGGGAGGAGGTCTGAAGAGCAAGAGAGGGGAAGGGGGTCGGGTGGGGTGAGGGGCGGCAAAGAGATCTCGTGCACTCACCAGATCCCCGCGCCCTCTCATCATTGGCTCCGCTTGATTTCCACACTCTAGTTGTGCAGCGCGAAGAAAAAGGAAATGAGTGCGCAAGGTGAGCGCGCATTGCAGACGCAGACATGACGCGAGACGCATGGCTTGGCATCCTTGCACCTCTCTCCCTCCCTCCTCCTCGCCTTTCGCAACGCATTCACACGCACACGCATGGGCATGAGAGCCTATCCCTTGTGGCGCTGCCTCCTCTTGAGATCAGATTTTCTTGGGTGCTTTTTTGCCACTCACCTCACTCACCTCGTCACCTGTAACTCTCTTCTCTTGGGTCTTAACCGTGTCGTGGTATCGTCTCTCTTCTCCGCGGGGGGTCGACAGTCCGGAGAACCTATCAGCTTCTCTGCCAGTGTGGGCGCGTGCGAGTATCTGCGTCAGGCACGGGTGCGTTGCCAGGCTCGTGGTGACAGAGACAAGGATAGAGGTCCCTCACCACCTACACAGAAGCGTGTCGGAACAGCGAACACTCGTGCTGAGAGGGTTGCACACGAAAGGGGCGGCGATTCATCAACTCATCTCTTCGTCCTCGAGAGCGGTAGCTTAGAGCGCCCGTTCTCTGTTTTGCTGGGCACACACACATACACACAGAAACTTCACGGATACCGAAGTCGGGGGTTGTCTGTGCTTAGCCATGCTGCACTCACATCGACTGACGCTGCCGCTTCCGCTGATGCAGAGCGTCTGTGGGCGACTCTCATTGCGGTCTACCCGCAACCGCGGTACATGCCACCTGACTCTCGCCGCTGCTGCTCTTTGTGTATCCCATCGCTACCAGAGTAGCACTGGCCCGACTATCGGTGACACCCGTGCCTCCGGACCGCAAGTGGCGTTTAGTAGCAAGACGGTGAAGCTAAAGTACGAGGAGGTGTGGCAGCTGTGGAATGAAGGCAATCTCTTCTCGCTGCAGGTGGCGCAGATGCGGGACTTTCTGGCCGACGCGGGCATCGCTGTCGATCCGACGGCAAAGAAGGCGGCGGTAGTGCGACGCATGGAGGAGTACCTGCACAGCAAAGACAGCGCCGAGCAGCGCGGCGGCGCCGCTGCCATCGCTGGAGCTGCTCAAGGCGTCGGCAAGGAGAGCGAGCAGAGCTACGGCAACTGGGCTGGCGCAGGCGCGATGCAGCCAGAGAAGCTGCTGGATTTGGCCCAGGCAGGCTTCTATCAAGGAACGGCAAACATGGTTCCCAAGGCATTTCAGCTGCTCACGACGGGCAGCTGTGCCGAGGCCGTTGTCAGTCGCGTGAACACCTCCACCTTCCCGGGATTCCCTGCCAACACAGAATGCTACACCCTCTCCTCCTCGGATGCGACCGGGGCCCTACAGACACGTTACAGCAAGGTGCTTCAATGGTGTCTGCTAAACATGAACAACCTCCGCATGGATGGCGAGCTTACCATGGAAGTTGGAAAGCTACTGCTCACCCCCGCGGCGATGCGGTACGGAGAGGCTGTCGTGTCCGCCTACACGCTGCAGCAGCGCCTCCAGCTGACGAAGCCGTACACATGGATCGCTGCGATGCCGGAGAGCGCCATTCCTCTTGTGGAGGCGTTCTTGAAAGAGCGTGGGTTCCAGCCCGTCAGTAAGAACGCGCGCCTCACCTATGAGGGCGTCATCAAGCGCGCCAAGGACAAGCTGGAGGTGGTGCTGAACGAGCAGATGAAGGTGGAGGGGGTGTATGGGGAGTGGGTGGATGTGCAGACAGCCTTCTGCACCTCTGTGGAGAAGCCGGATTGCCGCATTCTGCTGCGCTCGCGCCCAGCCGTCAGCGCACAGGACCGCGAGACGTACACCCGCATCCCTGTGATTGAGCTCGCCGATGATGACGTGAGCGATGTGCTGCCGCCGGAAAACGGCCAGCTTGTCTACCTGTCCGAGAACGAGACGCGTCACTTCGAGCGGCTTAACGACAAGGGCATCGCCATTGCTGTGCGAGAGACGAAGCGGCAGCCGCTCATTGTGCTGCGGGACGAAGAAGAGGATCCGCGTCTGGAGTACCAGATTAGCGTCACCATCCCGGCCAGCGCTGGCAGCCACTCCATGGACGTTCGTGCGGTTGGCTTGGAGGTACTGGCCCTCTCCGATGAGCTGTCAACTCTTCTGAAGGAGCCCTTCAACGAGGCGTACGGGTGCGCGCCAGCGCTCGACACCGGTAGCGTTGCCGCGACTGCATAAGGGCCCACTCTGGGAGGAGAGAGAGCAGCGGTGCAGGAAACAAGAGCAGTGCGTGGGGCCTACAAAGTTGGGGGCGAGATGCGATTCTCCTTGGAGACGCGCGCACCCGACACGCTGGTTCCAGCCGCTTGCACATGTCTGTGCACGGCGCACTCACGCGCTGCGCTGTGCCCTTCGTTTCCCCCCTCACTCACCACTCGCCTTGCGTTGCGGCTGGGTATGTGACTGGCCAGCCTGCATCTTCATAGAAGCTCAGAAGAGGCGGGAGAGGCGAGCCGGCAGAAAAAGTGGGGAGAACTCACAACGCAAAAGCCTCCGCTTCCGCTTCCTCGCCCACACCTCTCCCTTGGGATGCCACACCCTCTGCACTCTGGAGTGTTGTCGAGATGCGGCGGAACGTACGCAAGCGCTTTCTTTTTCGTTCGTCTTCGTCTTTTTCGAGAGAAATGTTCCGACAGGGTCGGCTTTTCGACGGCCTCCTGGCTGAGCGCAGAGATGCATTCAAGGGCACTGACACGTGCATGCGCAGACGTGGACGTGCATTATCTCATTTGCATGCCCGTGAATTTGAGTTCTTTCTCTCTCTGTGCCGGTGTGCCGGCGCGTGTTGGGATGGGTGGGTGGGGATGCCCGCGTGTACCGCAGCAGAGGCGCGCCACTTCTGCCGTTTTTTTCTTGTCGTCTGTGTGTTCTGTTGCCTTGTGCTCCGTTTGTGTGATACTGTTCGCGTTTGCATTGCCCAGCTGCGCATATATATATGTATATATATGTGTGTGTGTGTGTGGGAGTGGGAGTGGCTGGGTACGAGCGCCCGGCTTTGCTGAAAACGCTCCGTCTATCGTCCCCCCTCCCCCTCTCCCCTTCCGTGCGGCTGCCGGTGTGGTTCGACGTTGCTTTGCGAGTGCGACGCTCGCCAAGCAAGAAAAAAGAAGGTTACACACAACACACGCGCACACGCACACAAGGGAAAGAGGGTCTCCACGACATACGAAGGAGCGCACAGGGTACGAGGGCGGAGGAGAGAATGTGTGTGTGTGCGTGCATGGCGGTAGTGGTGATAGTTGTTGCCTTTTCTGCGATTTGTCTTAGTCCTTCCTCACCTTTCATCTCTCTATACTTTCGCTCAACGCCACTATCATGGGTTCTTCCTTGTCTTTCCGTGGTGGTGCGCGTCCCGCACACGTCTGACACCCCGACCCGGCAGGACGGGCAGGATTACGCTTGCAGGGGAAATGTATGTCGCATCGCGTTTTCTGTCATCTGATGCGCTCCACATCAGGTGCTTCTTTTTCGCCTTCTGGCTCTTCGTGTCTCTCGCATGCGCCATCGCGACCGCGCTTCGACTTGTAGGCCGACATTGAATGCCGATTATGTTCCACGCTCGTTCATTACCTGCCTTTCCTCTCCCTCCTCTCTCTCGCTGTTTTGCCCTTGTTCCTCCGCCATACTCACACAGAGAGCACACACGCAAACGCACACGCACACACGCACACGCACACACGCACACGCACACGCACACGCACACACGCACACGCACACGCACACAGACTCATAGACACTTCTACACGCACAATAACTTTGCGACGGGAGGATCACTACGCAGTCCGGCATTTTATGCCACTTGTCAGCTCCACCACTTCGCAAGAGGGCGGCGGCACTGACGGAAGCGCGCATCTGATTCACTCGATTTGCGCAGTCGATGATAGTACGCTGATCTTTGCCATCGCCTCCGCTGCAGGCGCCGACTCGGCGGCACGCAGCCCCTATGATGCAGCGCTCTTCTCCTTTTGCAAGGCGGCCGATAGTTCTGCGAAGGCAATCCCTCGCGGGCCGCGAACTTCGCCTTCTGGTACATGTTGTACCGGCGCCATTCGTGATGTTCTTTACGCACGCTCGTTGGCAGACTCGCGTGGGGCCGACTTCTCGTCCAGCACGCACGAAGAGTGCGGTGGGTGTCCTACAGGCTGCAGCGGGGCGGAAGCATCAATTGGTGTCGGTAATTCAGTGGCTCCGCCAACCTCCGGCTTGCACTCGAGACACTCATGCTTGCTGCTGGAACACTCAGCAGCGGCTGGGGCTGTGGCGCCATTATCAGAGAGGCCAAGCGATTCCTTGGCGGCCCTGCGGGCCTCGCAGTTGATGTACCTCTTACACCGTCGCGATGCAGATGCAACGGCACCTCTCGCTAACGTCACCGCTGGTGCGCCACCGGCATCTTCCCGGCCATCCTCCCCACACCTTTCCGGTGACGCCTTGGCGGCTCTCCATGTGGTGAGGCAGGAGGCTTGGCAGAGGTCTTCCGATGCATCGAATGCGCCAACGCCGCTTGTCATGGCTCATGATGCCGCATCTGCTACCATGATCTCGACGGATGTGCTGTGCTACTTCGATTGCGGCTGCGCCGCCTTGGCGACCTTCCAGCTCACGCGCGGCTCGCCACCTGCGGAGTGGCTTGTACAGCTGGGCGGGTGCGTATGGATTCCGTTTGCCGCGTCGTCAATGTTGGTACCAGGTTGCAGCGCCGGTGCGGTAAAGGGTTGGGCTTCTGCGCTGACATGGGCGACCGGTGCTCCTCTCGTGAGCTCGCTCGTGCGGCCGTTGCCTCCCACCGCATCACTCACCGCTTCTGCAGATGCCCACTGCGACGGCAGCAACTCGTTGCTGGAGCTGCTCGTTGTGTGGTGCAGCCCCACTGTAGCGTCTTCCTCTTCGGCCTTTTCCTCCACTGATGCTCGCCCTGTCGCGCGGTACGCCAGCCTGCGTTGCTGCAGCGGAAACCTGCCGACAGCGTCGGCGATCACGAGTGCGTGGC
The DNA here is from genome assembly GCF_000227135.1 of Leishmania donovani. Lineage (NCBI taxonomy): Eukaryota > Euglenozoa > Kinetoplastea > Trypanosomatida > Trypanosomatidae > Leishmania > Leishmania donovani. Next base: position 234,250 of record NC_018249.1, on the reverse strand, counting down.
GGCTGCATAAGCAAGCGATCTTTGACATGAGCGAACTGCTGCGCCTCGCGCCGAGGCAGTCAGTGTCGAATGAGGCTGTACACGACTCTGTTTGCTCATGCAGCGTTCTGCCCCACGCCAGCGTGCGCGGCCTCCACTGGCTGCCTGGGACGGCCGACTTCACACAGTTGTACCCACTCCTCGCCGTGCTCTATGCGGCCCCCACCGTTCATTCTCGCTGCATCAACGGCCTCAGCGGTGCTCCTCCTGAGCCGTGCCTGGACTCGCTGGCCGTGTGCTACCTTAAGGAGGATGGTCCTCACTTGAGTGCCGCCACCGTGCCCGCCGCTGCCACTCCCCAAAAGGCTCCACCAATGGTGATGGGGCGTCTGCTGGTTGGGCCGTGGTCCGTGCGCGGACTTTCCTTGGCCCACCCGCAGTTTCTCTTCGCCACGGCGCTCGCTGGACGGCGCTCACCACCCTCCCGTCCTCCTCCCGCCACGAATAAGCAGCGCGCTACGGTCTCAGCCGCCTCCGCCCCCTCGGCTGCGCAGGCGTTTCATACCGCGCTCCACTCCTGCGCCGATGCGGCAACTGCGGTCCTCGGCGTCTTTCAGCGTCCGGCGCAGGAGCCATACGGGACGAGTAGCCTTTTCCGCGGCGGAGCTGACGCCGTCGTTTGCCGTGGACGCAGAGAAAGGACGTTGGCAGGCACGCAGTTCTCTGACCGCGATGTAGTGTGCTGGAGAGAATTCCCACACCTCCAGCGTGCGGGTAGTGAGCGGGAGGGCCTCAAAGCCCTCCGTAACTCAAAGGTATTCGCGTTCGTGCTCTATGGCCGCGACGGCGAGGTGGCGCGGTGCATCCTGGACGGCTACGTAGATGACGCACAAACGACCTGGCTGGACCCATACATCATGCCGGCGAACGCAGTCGGCAGCCCACGTGCAATTGGAGACCCGCGAGGACGCGGCGGTGAAGTGGAGAAGTGTACTGTTGCGCGTGTGTGCGCTCTTCTCTCCGAGAAGGCCCCGGCACTGTCCGCACAGAGGGTGCACTGGCACAGTGCCGTTGTGATCACCATTCAAGCGCAGTGGACGCGAGCCCTGCCAGTAGTGGCCGAACGTCGGCATGACAACGATGTCCTCACCAACGGCGGCATCGGTGCCGGCGAACACTGGAGCTTCTCTCTGCATCTTTCACAGAGACTGCGTTCATCAGCGGGGCCTGGTGGGCCGCTGCAGCATTCTTGGTGCGCCGCACCTCTAGCCATGATGGGCCGGATTCTGTGCTGGCGGTCTGCCGCAGCGTCCGATGATGTTAGCTGTCTTGTGTGTGGATACGCAACAGCACCGCACCATGGTGACGCCACATCCGATGCAGTGGATGCTCATCCTCATACCCTTCTCGAGGGCGTCTTTGAGCTTCGGCTGAGCTCTTCCCTGATGAACGGCGGTCATATTGATGGCTGCCCGGCGGCAGTGACACAGGCAACGAACGCGGCCTTGGGCGTGGCGACGAGAGGAGGTGCGGCAACGTCGCAGCCGTCGGCTGCGTTAGCGAACCTTCGTCCGTGGGCGGTGGGTATATGCACTCGAGTCGTGTCGCCTTCCGCCTTCTCGGATGTTCTTAGCAAGGCAAGCACCGCTGACACCTTCTCCACCGCGTTCGATCTGCTATCGCACACGCCCACGTTTTCGGTTGCTGTAGCGAGGCTTGGGGCAACCGTGAGTGACAGTGTGGTGCCAATTGCGCTCGCATGGGTTGCCGGCGAAGTCCATGAAGCCGGCGTAGACAACCTCGCTCGAACAGCTCCACCTCTATCCGCCACCGCTACATCATCCAGGTCATCACTGCTGTCGTGTGTGAGGCAGCTGGATGCGGTGGCGCTGCTACGCAGCGGTGATGTTGTTGGTTGGAGATGCGCGAGCCACTCCTCTGCTGCTGCGGTACGGTCTGCAGGCCATCTCAGTGGTGAGGGTGCGGTGCTGCACCTTGGTGCCATTTGCCATGGTCTTGGGCACGACGCTGCCCCACCACTGGAGCAGCTCTTTCTAGAATCGCTGCTGAATCGTGGGGCCGGTGCCGATGGCGTTCACATGGAGGTGGTGACGGCACCAGTGGAGGACAGCTCGCGACGGGTTGGCCATCGGCAACCTAGCGCCGGCCTGCCACCGATGGAGGTCGACAGCAGCTCGTTAGCGGGTGCTGTGACGGAGACGGCGGCGAAGAGCACGGTTCTTCTTGTGCTGGCTGTCGGATCGCTTGTCGGAGTTGTAGACCTTGCCGCTGGAGAGGTGGTCGTCGTACAGGATCTTCGCGCGGACTTACCCAACTTACCGGCGCGTGAGGATGGCACAACTCATAGTGGTGATGCTCCATTAGCGACTACAGATGGCGCTATCCGTGCCACCGCAGCAGTACTGCGCCTGCAGCGGCTTCCTGTGGCCACCCCGTGCGGATGGATGGCTGGTGGTGATGCGGCTCAACAAGGTGCAGGCGCCGCTGTTGGCACGTCCTGGTACTTTGTTTGGCGTGGTGCCAGGGAAGGGAAGCGGGACGACTCCTTGCTGACCTTTGTGCTTCGGCTTTCGTTCCTATGCTGGGCGGACGTCGTTTCGGCGCACGTGGGTGCGGCAAGCAGCTCTGCCACTGGTGGTGTTACCCCTGCGGTTTCCGTCCTCGACACGGAGCCTTCGCCATTGCCCCTGGTGACACTCCAGGTGGACGCGTGCTGGGCAGAAGAGTCCGAACCGGCGGCTCGCAGCAACGTTGTCTCGTCTGCCTCTACTCCTGCCACCTCTCACTATCTCTCACTGAGGCACGCCCCCAGCTCTGCTGCTGCGTATGTTGGGTGGCTGCCGTGCGCCATGGCGTGCGTTGACGGTGTTGGTCGGGCAGCACCGCGTGGCACAGCAGCAAAAACGGGGATTGAGGCATTTTCAGCTGAGGCAGCTGACTATTTGCCGTTTCTGAGCGTGTGCGATGCCGCGCTGCTGCGATCGCTCTGGCCAGCCACGGCCACAGACGAGATCAAAATATCGGTGAACCAGAACTGTGCCCCTTCCTCTCCGCCGTCTGGCACCGTCGTCCCTCGATGTCGGCCGCCTCTCCGGTTCCTTTGTTGGGGCGGTGTCGCGCCAAGGCCTTCACTGCCCTCATCCTGTTTCCTTTACAATCGAATCGGAGCCACTTGCATGATGGAGCAGCTGACCGGCGGTGGGGCAGCAGCCGGATTCGGCATGCCACTAAACATTGTCTATCGGTGGCTTCTCGGTGAGAGCCGCGGCGCCAATACCGCCTTCACGCCACCTGAGAGAGATGGAGACGTAGACCTGCCCCACAGACTGACATGCCGCCAGGTTCTGTATGTGTCCACCTTGACGCTCAATGTAGGTGCGGTCGGGGAGCGTCATGACGAGCACGAGGCGGTGCCTCACGACAGGACGGTGTCTGGCTCACCAACACCAGCGGCACCCGGGTCTCAACTAGCGTGCTCCTCTTTAGATCCCACCTCGTGGCACGTGCTCCTGTGCACCTTGTTGCTCCACAAGGGCGAGCAGACCTCGAAGACAAACGGCTCCACGAGAACCCTGTCCGGCGTGTCGGCCAGCTTTGACGTCGGCGCGGTCGCTGCTTCTGCGCCGAAGATGGACTGGAGACAAAGTCGAGCGGCCTCGTATCTGCTGTGCGGTGTGCCTGCGTGTGCGCCTGTCGTGCCGCCCCAGCAGCAGCCCGGCTCTGCCGCCGCAGCACACCGCTCCCCCCTCTTCACATGGCATTGGATCCCGCTTTATGTCTCCACATCGTTCCCTGCTCCTGACAGTAGCGGTGGAGTGCAGCAGCATAATGTGCCGCTTGCCGTCACGCGCGTTGTTCCTTCACCAAGGCGTTCCTCGGCAGCAACACTGTCGTCCACCGGTGCGGCGACTGTGATCGCAAAGAACGCCCACCACGAGGTGACGCCGTGCTCGTACTTCTACTGTGAAGGCATACTGTGCAGTCCTGCTGCCGCGGCTGCGCCACATGGCCAGCATGCGCGCTACTGCCTGAGCGTAGAAGGCGATCGTCTGCGGCACCTTCTCGAACGGTCTGCTAGTGCCGCGTCGACGGAGGGCATCGAGCAAGTGTACATGTATACCACCGTCAAACCCGATCTCGTGCGTGTGGTGGGTGCATGAATAACCCCAGCCACATGCGCGTGCCTCGCTGAGTCACAGCGCATGAACTGCACAGTTAAGACCGAGAAGAGGTGAAGACGAAGCAAAAAAAAAAGGGGCACGCACATGCACATACACACGTTGCCACTCGCCCCCTCCCCTCCCTCCTCCTGCCAATCCGCGACGGAGTTACGCGGATTACTAGCGGCACAGGGTAGACCCGCACTCTTACATGATGGAAACTTACGGGCATTCGGTGTCTCTGGCAATCTTCAGAGGAGAGGAGGGCGCGGGCTGCAGCACGTTGTTCTCTGTGTATGCCCCGCCACCCACTCCCGTATGCAACCCATGCCCATCACCTCCTCTGGCTCGCTCTCAGCGAGCAGTGTGTGCAGGGCTGAGGAGGGGGTCAAGGAGCGAGCACGGTATACCCCGATGGCAGCTGCGTTGCCTCCACCCTTTCACAAGTGCCGTTCCTTCCACTGCCCGCTCATCTTTTTCTTCACTTTTTCTTGCACGCACCTACCCGCGCATGCACATTGATGACATCAGACTCCTATTTTCTAGTCCACTTCTTATCTGCTGCTTTCGACGCATTCGATTGCCATCCTTCTGCTGCGTCGCCGCCAGCGCATCCTCCCCCCTCCCCCCCCACACACACACCAAACGCGGCCCTTCAACTCGCGTAAAATTGCTCCACCCTGCGCACAGAAACGGCCATCAGAATTTACCCGTCACGCACACACGTACGGACGCGACGAGCAAAGAAGGACGAAAAGAAGCATCTCCGGCTGCGCGACACCACCGCTGCGAGTGGTTCTTTCCTCGCGCCCCTTCTGTGCCATCTGTGCGTCCGTACATGTGTGTGCGTGCGCGCCTCTCTCTCTGTGGTTCTCTGTGGCTCTCATCGTTATCAGTTTACTTGTTAAATACTTCGCCTTTCCTTTTTTTTTTCTTAGTGCTCTTGATCCGCGCGTCTTCTCGAGTGCTTGTGTGTGCGTTACGCGTTGATTTTCGCATTACCTTCTTCCCTCCAACTGCCCCCCTCTCTCCCTCTCTCCCCACCCCGCTTGTCGCTCTCGCGTTTGCGCTGCCTCTCCGTCTTGCTCCTTTCAAACGACGCAGGATACCGCAGCATACCCACAGATGTGCATACGGACGCGAGGGCGTTGAGGTCCACATCTTTACTTCCATTCTATGTGTCCATGTTGTTGCACCTGCCCCCTCTTCTCTTCTCACCTCCCATCGCCCCTTCCGTCATTCTACCCTCTTTCGTTCTTTTTGTTCTCTCCTTTTCGTGTGTGCTCTTTATTCTCCAGTAGTTCGCGGCACTTGTGCGCGTCGGACACCCTTTCTCCCTCTTCGTTTTCGCTAAGGATTTGTTTCGACTCGGTTCCTTGTTCCTTCTTCCTTCTTCCCTGCTCTCTCTCTTTCTGTCTCCATCGCTCGGCGTCTAGGACCTTCCTCCCATACGGTGTCTTCTAGCGCTCTCTCCTTCTCCCTGCTTCCTTGTCTTCCTGCACAGACAGCTGCTTCAGATTGTGTTTGCCGTTTCTGTTGCCGCGGAGCTCTCCGCATCGACCCTGCACCCTTCCTCTCCCCAGAAAGGAAATCAATCGCGCGAACATATACCCATCAGCACACGCTGACACTGCAAGGCACTGCTCAGGCGGGGCTAGCGGCAGCGGGAGTGAGTTGTGCAGGCGGATCTGTGTGAGCGGCAAGCGAAGAGAGCTGGCACACTTGTCTGTCGACTGCGTCGACACGTACACACCGCACAGACGGCGTATGCGCAATACTGATAGGTGAGGAGGGGGGTCTCTCGCAACGTCAGCGGTGCGGCGCGTACCGTTCAACGTCAAGGGGCACGCTGTGCTGCTGGACAGTGCCGCGTGTTTGCCCTAGCGCATCTGTGTCTCTCTTTCACGTCTCTCAGCGCCACCCGGTGCGTTGTCGGTCATTTTTTTTTGTTTGCTCAGCGCTTCTCTCTCTTTGCGCCGTACGGTCTGTACCTGCGCACGTGTGCGTGTGTGCGCTCGATGCTTGCATGCTTCTTTCCCCATTACGCCGTTTTTCGCGAACCGCCCATCACTTGCATGCGGCTACGCGGCTTTTCGGCCGCCTTCACTGACGTGTCTTGATAATCGTCGTTTGTACTTGCCTTTCCTTATTCTGTATATGCTGATTCTCGTTTTGTCATCACACAAGCACAGAAGGACACTCACAAGCTTCGGTACACCCTCACACCGTTGCAGCATACTTCCTTCCCTCCCCGACCCTCACCGCCACTTGTGATTTCTTTTTTTTCTTTGCTGTTTTCATTTTGAAGTGTCATGCTTTGTATTTGTGGCTCGGCTCGGCTCTTTTTCTCTCCCTCCCGCCCTCGCCCTTGTGCGAGTTCGCTTCCTTGACGCACCTCCTCTTCGGTGTCTCTCTCTGTCGGCGTACTTGTTCGGTTCCGCATATCGGCCAAGCATAAAAGGAAAAAGGAACGGCGCCACATACACATATATAATACATAGTTATATATATATATACTTCGCCGTCTGCATTCGCGTCGTTCGTTTTTTTTTTGTTGCTCTAACTTCTCTTTCCTCTTTCTCTCCTCCTGTTATTCTTCTTATCTTCGCTGGCTGTTGTTGTTCGTGCGCTGCACTGTGTCGCTGGATTGGTGACGGCTGTTCGAGTAGTGGCTGCCGGTTATTCTGACGTTTGCCGATACGTCGTGGGCGGATTCCTTAGGTCACACACACATATATACATGTGTGTGTGCGCGTGTGTGCTGTGGTCTTATTCTTTGTGTACCGTCGCTCTTGGTAGGCTCGTTGTGTGCTTCCCTACCCACGCGACAGAACCCCTCGCCCTCCTCCCCCTTGCCCCTTCCCCTCTCTTGTCTGCTGCTGCCCTTTTTGTTTTGGTGACGTTATGCTTTCGGCCTTTCTTATGTTTGACACTTCTCTGTCACGCCTCTCATCCTCCCCCCTCCTTCATTGACGCCCCTCCCCGTGGGATACGCCTCCCTCTCTCCGTTTTTTTTGTTCCGGCGTCCCTTCCGCTCCTCATTTGGTTGCGTGCCCTTCATTTCGGCACTTTGTGCACGTGCCCCTCCACAAACGGTCGCACTCTTTTTTCTTTTTTTTTTTTCCCTCCAGGGGGAGGTGGGGGAAGAGTTTGCCTGCTTCTGCCTTCCCTCTTTCACACTTCGCTGCAGCGTCGCCCTCCCTCCCTCCTCGCCTGTCTATGTGTGTATTTTGTTGTATGCGCTCTTGTATCTTGTGTCTTGCTTCCGTATCTTGGGGCGACTTCCCTTTGTTGGTTTGCTCTTTCCCTTCTCCTCCCCCCACCCCTTTTGTTTAGTCGTTTTTTTTTCTTTTCGTGTGTGTCGTTCTCTCCGTCTCATCCTCTGCTCGTATAGGTTCTCCTCTCACCCCTTTGCTCCCCCTCCCGCCACCACCCCACTATCACCACCTCTCCTGTGCGTGTGCTCTCTGACCGACGAGCAGCGTACTCTTCTTTTGTGCGTACCGTTGCCCATCGGTGCTGTTGTTGATTCTCCGTGACACCTCGCCCCCCTGCTCTCTCCATCGAACCCTTGTAGCCCTCGTGCGCTTTTCGTGTCCTACACAGACACACAGACTCACAGATAGCGGGCGAGAGCGAGCTACACGGGCTTGACTTCTTTCAGACTCTTAATCCTATTCAAGCCAACGCTACAGCCTCTTCCATGCGAAGAGGCCGAGGAGCTGTCCACACGAAAGAGGAAGGGTGCTGGGATAGGGATACCGAGCATATCACCGCAGCAAACGGAAAGACGCGTGAGAAGAGGACCTTTCAGGCGGCTATACACCGAAAAGCGCACGCACACATACGTGCACGTCTCCAGAGCCTTGGATTAACTACGGAGCAGGCACAACAACGAAAAGACGGGGGAGTGCACGAAGAGAAGGACACAGCGAAAGAAACAGCACGCCTACACCACGCCCGCACCGCTTCAGGAAGCGAATTCCTTTTTTTTTTTCGGCGAGCTTGGACTCCTTGTGTGCCTACTACCGTTGCTCGTTCGCAGCTGTGGCCGTGGCTGTCTTTGCCGCAGCGGACGCGGTCGTTCTCACTCTTTGCACGCGGCAAGGAGCGCAAACAAGCGAGAACCACCACCACTACTGCAGCAGCAGCCAGAACAGAGAGCAGGCAGAAAGCGACTACCACCACTACAGCAGGCTAACACAAAAGGAGCGAAGGGAGAGCGTCTAGTTGGTGCACACGTCAGAGAATCCACCCGACACCACTTCACGAACTTCCTCCACTTTCATTGGTCTCCGCTGTCGAACACTTGCCATTCGTTTTTGTTTTGTAGGTTTCTTGCGAAGCACCTCTCGTCTTGTTTGTTGGCGTAGCGACACCGACGCCTCTGCGCCCGCATAACGTGCACCTAAACACGCTCCTTCTCCAGTGTTTGATTTTTTTCTGCTCGGCCTCCTCGAAAACCCTACTCGGACGTGCGACCAACGCGCAACGACGTACACGCGTACTGAAGTGATAGATACGTTACAAGTGCGTTCTTGGCAAGTAGGAGATCGCGAAGAGGAACGTTGCTGGTGCCGGTGCTGGTGCGTTGTTGGTCGGTTTCTTCGTCTATTTTTTTGTCTTCTTGGCGTTTGCGATTTGATGCTCGACACACACACACACACACACACACACACACACACAAACACGCACGCATAATATATTTTGGTTGTCTCGACGATACCGACGGTTCGACCTCTCCCTTCCTCATTCACTGTATTGCTTTGCCCCCCCCCCCCTCTCCCTCTTCCTCTCCCTTTTGTGTTGCTCGCCCTCCTCCTTGCCTTCCTTCGTCCCCTTCCGCCCTTTCCGTCGTTGGCGTTGTTGTTGCGCACCCAGTTGCCTTCCGCAGAATTCGTCTTTGTGTGTGTGCGTGTGTGTGTCGGTTCTCTGTCACAAGCGGCTGCGGCCCCTCACCTTCAACCGGTGCGCTGTTCTTTTCCATCACGTCAGCTCTATTGATGTGGTGCTGATTACTTCTTTCTCGGTCTGCCGTCGGTTGCCCTTCACCGTTGTACGAGTGTGCCACGCCGGGGAGGAGGAGGGGGGGCCTGGGCGAGCGTCGGTGAGCTCAACCGGACACAAAGCAGAAGGGCCCCGCTGCATCTGTGCACCCAGCGCTCCATCGAGGGAAAGGGAAAAGCTCCATCATGACGCAACCCGTGCAGCAACCGCGGCCCCGGCGCGGCAGCGATTTTGTTCTTCCTGAAGTTCCCATTCTCGAGTCGCCGGAGTGGAGTGACGAGGATGAAGACATCAACCTGATGCGAACGCCGTCGAGCGTAGAGGCGGAAGCCCGCGCGCCTGCCGCGCGCATCGCTGACAACCCCCCAACGCTCAGTCCGGCAATGCACCTGCCTCCGATGGCTCGTGGCGCGTCGCCGCTCTTTGCGCATCAGATGGCGCCACCGTCGGCTGGATGTAACTACCCCTGCAGTTACGAGGCCGCGCGGGTCAGCGACAGCCGCAACGCTAATGAAGGCAATCGCCGTTCTTGTGTGAATCGGAAAGCGAACGGCGGTGGTGACACGGGTGACAGCGTCACCCCGTGCAGCTGCGACGCGGCTAGGAAGCAGCACACGACTCTCAACGTTGGCCCGCGCGAATGCTGGCCGGTCGACGGCCACAACGGGAACCACAGTGACTCGCCCCCGCAGCTGAGCATAGGGTCGTTTGTTTCGGTGCGGGGGCGCAGTTGCTTCCCGTTCGATGTCGGAAGCTTGTTTGTGTCGTCCACGCATCACCTCGGCTGCAGCGGCGGCGACGGCGACGACGACGAATCAAGCAGCGCGGCAACGGGCAGCAGCAACAGCAGCAGCGACACTGACCGCACCAGGACGAGCGGTGGTTCCACCGACAGCAGCTCGTACTACGAGCAGCAGAGGGCGTCGATGGGGCCGTTCTCCCACGGCTCCACACAGGTAGGGGGACTGCTGGGCGGCGGAGGGTGTCCGCAGCAGCCATCGGCCCCCTCCTACGGCATCGAGGTCGGCCCGTCCGTCTTTGTCAGGGTGCCGCAACAGAACCCCTCGCTACTCGCCACCCCTGTCGTCGGGCGGACCGGGCTTATGACGGCTGCCGAGGCAGCTCCATCAATCTTTCACACCTTCTTCCACGAGGACGATGGCTCGTACGACATGGCCGGCTTCCACCACGACAGCGCATCTGCGTCCTGTCGGGATGATGTGGCAGCGCCGTCCATGACGCTCAGCGGCGCCTCGGCTGGCGCTGCGAACGGCGGCGCGCGCGTGGCGGCGTCCTGCAGCCGCGAAAGAAGGACTGATGCGACGAACTCGGCTGCTGCAGGGACGCACCGAGACTCGAGCAGCCACACAATTACGACAGCCAGCGGCGGCGGTGGACTGCAGCGTGGCCCGTTCAGCAACCGCCACCAGGGCTCCTTCTTCACGACGGTGGACGAGGCGCTGTACGAGACGCACACCCACCCGACCGCGTCACGCTCGCCGAATGCGGTTGTGCTGGTGTCTAGTGACGCGCCTCCCATGCACCCCATGGATGCGTTTCAGGCAAGCAAAGTCACGACGGAGTCGCAGCACCAACATCAAGGCGCCACTCACAACGGCAATAACAACAACAACCGAGATACGCGGCGAAGGCCGACGCTGCCGGTTTCGTGGAATTCTTCACCACCAGAGAAGACGAGCACACAGCTCAGCGGCGACCATGCAGCGTTGGCGGAGTACGTACTCCTACCCAGGAGAGATATGAGTCCTATGATGCCGTCGGTGGCCACGGCCAAGAGCACGCCGGCGAGCAACAGCGGCGTCGGCGATGCAAAATGCCGGGGTGATACGCGGGACGGCGGCAAGGACTCACGGCTACAGGAACAGGGCACTCGCTTTCTCGGGTCTGCCAACCCGAGGCCTGACATCTTGCTCGGGAGGGACGTCACGGAGGGCGACATCCGTGACAACGAAGGCGGCCTCTACCCGAGCATGGTATGGATAAAGGCGAAGCAGCTCTCCAGTGCACCATCTTCGGTACCGACGCCCCATTCAAGTGCGAAGCCGAACACCAAACGGTTCAACTTTCGAAGTCGCATCACAGCACGCGGACACGGGGCCGCCACCGCGCCGGTTGCGGGTGCAACTGCGAGCAATCAGGCACAAGCTGTATCTGATCGCCGCTGCACAGATTCGACGGCTTCTTCCCTCGAGGCGCCTGGCGGCACTGGCTTCGGTGCCACGGATTCTGTAACGAACTGCACCGCTGATGCCGGCGGCGGCGACCGTGCTGGACACAACGCTGTCGTGATAGACTGGGACGATTACGGCCTCCTGGCGTGGGCCATTGAAAGTCCTCTTAGAGCGTACCTCGAGTCTGTCGCAGCGTTCGGTGCGCCAGGCGGCGACGGCGGCGCGGTTGCAGCGAACAAATCGGTGAAGGTCACCGACAGCGTGTCCTCGCACACGACCAGCAAGAAGGCTGCGCTGCCCATCTCCATGAAGGCTTCTTCTACGAAACCGACGCGTAGATGGACCGACAAGGTCAGACCCCGCCGCGGCGAGAGCCCGCACACGGCCGTGACGTTTGTCGAGGAAACCGGCCCGTTTGCCCCCGTCAACGGTGACAAGACACCATCCAGCGGCGCCACTCTGGCTGCGCCGCAGTGTGAACCGGTGCCGAGCACCCCGCCGCATCTGCTAGCGACGATGGCGGCTGTGACGACTGAATTTGGTCGCCCACAGTCGCCGCCGACCGCTTCGCTTCTGTCTCCCCCGACGTACAGCATGCTGGCCGTCACGACGGGCAAAGTGGCTGGTAGCAGCACCCCTGCGGCGGCCGCGCCACCGTCGAGTGTGAGCGGCGAGCCTTCTGTTGCCACCACAGCGGCCGGCCCGCGTGCGGCGCCTTCCCACACCTTGAGCCGCCCCGGCGAGTACTTCAACAGCTTCCATACCAACCTAATTATCACTGGTTCCCTGGGCGACGAGGACAACGCGAGTGATGCCGTGCTGGTGTCCCCGCTGCCGAACATGTCAAGCCCGGCTGGCGCGGAAGGGCACATGACGGACGCCGATCAACGCCGTCTGAGCAGCATCAGCGGTGGCAGTCGCCAGAACCATCCTACGATTCCGTCGTTTCAGTGGCCAGGCCAACAGCGGCAGCAACGGAACGGTGGCCGGATGGGTCCCCACATCTTGATTCCTTCCTCATCCGCGTCTTCCTCTGCAGCGGCGGCCAGCACCTCCGCTGCATCTACGGCTCTCGCGTGGAGGGAGATGGCAGGCGCTCAAGGCAGCACGCTTGCCACCTTAAAGGACGACTATGAGCTGCTTACGGTAGGCACGGACGTAAGCAGCTCCAACGGAGGGGGTACTGGCGGATTTGTGACTTTGGAAGCACGCGCGAACCTCTCCGCGGAGACTCAGTCGTCCCCCGCGAACTTGGGGCAGGCTGCATCTGGGCCCCCTATTATCGAAGACCCGCGCGAGGTCGGCTCTGTAGACAACAGCCGCCGCCGCTCAGAACCAGCCTCCATTGTAAGCGCCGAGGAAGTGCAGCCACCTCGGAATAGGCGTAAGTCGTCGCACTGGCGCCGGCACGCATCTCCGGTAGAGCGGTGAAGAGAACGCTGCTCTTCGCGACACAACCCGGCTCATTTTGCATACAGGACGCTAGCGTCTGCGGCGGTTCTCATCCTGAATACAGCTATCGTGGGCGGACTACTTCCTTCTCGGCTACCGCGCTGGCCTGGCCTGTCGATCAGGCAGAAAGAGCTCGCCGCTGCCACCTGCGTAAAATACTATGCCAGTGCTGACGAAGGCGGCAACATCGAACTCCGGGGAAGGCGGGGCACGCCACAACTCGGCCGGCACGCCACCTCAGAAAACCCGTCCTCGTTCCCCGTCTCTCGAAGGTCGCAGCGACACGCGATCCTCGCGAAGTGCATGACCATGTAAGCGAGCGAGGGCGTACGCTCGCCCCACTTTAAAGCGTGCGTGCCACCTCAACGGGACAGCATAGGTGTGCGTGCAGTGATGTCGATGTGCGCGCACCCCCTTGTCGTTTGCCCTTATCGGTAGTTGGCCCACTCCCACCTTTCACTTCGACCTGTGCGGCTCATCCCCTCCTCCTCCTCGTCTCCGGCGCTCCTTGTTGGCTTTCGCGACAAGGAATAGGGAGCAGAGAAGCACCAAACAACAGCCGTCGGTTCTTCGTTGTGTGTCTCTGTCTTTTTCTGCTGTCCACGTCGGCGTATCTATGTGCGTGTGTTCTGTGCCTGCGTGAGTGGGGACGGCCTGCGCGATACCGGGGGTGGTCCGTGTACAGGCGCGCAGACGAAGCACCGTCATCTTTTCACCTCACCATTCCCCTTTTCTTTGTCTGTATGTGTACGCATGCGTGCACTCTGCTGGTGCGATGCACAGCGGCATGCGCAGGCGAAGAGACGACGAAAACGGCAAGGAAAAAATGGGCGGCCGCTCCATGCGTGTCCGGGAAAGGAGGGGATAGAGGCAGAGCGCGCTTACACCACCTCTTACCCGAGTTCCCTTCTCTTTCCTGCACCACCTCTTCTCTGTGCAGTGTGCCCATCTCCCCCCCTCCTCCTCCGGCGTTCTTCTTCACAGGGCTTTGTAAGGTGGGGCGGGGTGCGGTGGTGGTGGCCGTGCCACATTTCTCCCTCGCACTTTTCGCGTTGCGTCGTTCGTTGCGTTTCTGATTACGGGCGTTTCAAAACCGTTTCACCGTCGTCTCTAATGGCGCTTTTCATGCCTTCCGATGTGTCGGTTATGTCGGTGGCCATCCGGGGCAGATGTCCGAGTATGCCGACCGCACGAGGGTCCGCCAATCAAAGCACGCAGTGCAGCGTTTCGTGCCTCGGCGAACACCTTTCGTTTTCCAGGAAGCGGCTGCAAACACCGCGACCGCAAGCGCTGCGTGCATTGGGTGCCCCTCTCGCTCTTTCTCTCTCACCCGTCTGCTTTACGCTGTCTAAACAATGCGCCGTGTCTCCTCTCCGCTCCCCCTTTCCCTGCTTCCCTTCACGCTTCACATCTGCCGACATACTCGCGCGCCTTCGCTGCTGCGGCTGCGGTGGCCTCTCCTTTCCCGAATCCTCGCTCACACTCCCCCCCTCTCCCTCCGGTGTGGGTCTTTGGGCGCCACGCGTTGCCGCTCGACGTTTCGCTCTCCTTCCCCTCCGTCCCCCTACCTGAAACGCACACCACCACCAGCAATCAACAGCAACCAACACGCACCACGCACCACGCACCACCACCACAGCCGCTGCGCACAACGGGCCCGCTTCGCTGTGATTTATTTTTCTTTCGAAAACGGGAAGGACAAGCGCAGAGCAAGCAGAGAAGGAAAAGGAGCAAGTACGTGCACCCCACACACTCCGCTCATTGTATCTATTCATTTCGACGACGCATCGGCTCCCCCCTCCCCCTCCCCCTTGCAGGTATCATCACGGCGGCGCCTATATACACACACTGCTACTTGCCGCGCTGCGCATTTTTGTTTGCGCTGACGAGTGTGTTGGGTTCTCGGCCCATTCTGTGTTCCCAATCTGCTCACGCTCTCCTCGCACACGTGAGCACGGAAGACGACTCGAGTCCCTCGACGGACTTGTCCGAGATTCGCGTGAGGAAAAGAGTGTGTGTGTGTGTGCACGGCTGCACGAGCAACTTGCCTCGTTACACGGCATTTCTGTCGTTTAGGAACAAGTCATGCCGTCCGCGAAGGAGGTAGCGGAGGCGCGCGCCTACGCGCAAGCGCAGGAAGAGGCCGCCGACAAGCGCAAGCTGCAGAACATCACCGAGGCGGAGCTGAATGAGCTTGACACCCTCACGAACGACCAGCTGCGCACACGCGCGCGCAACCTGCACCAGGAGACGCAGACACTCCGTAGCTTCGAGAACCGCTCGAAGCAGGAGTTGATCTCCCTCAAGCGGGACGTGGAGATGGGCAAAAAGCGTGTCAAGGAGAACAACCGCCTGCCTTACCTCGTCGCGAGCATTGCCGAAGTGCTTGACTTGAGCGACGACGAGGACGAGGCAGAGGAGCTGGCCGTCGGCCGCAAGAAGCCGGAGCGGAAGCAGAAAAGCGCCGTGGTAAAGACGACGAATCGGTACACCGTGTTCCTGCCGGTCGCCGGCCTCGTTGACGCGGAGCGGCTGTCGCCGGAGGATCTTGTAGGCGTGAACAAGGACACATTCCTAGTGCTCGACACGCTGCCGCCGGACTACGACAGCCGTGTCAAGGCGATGGAGATCGACGAAAAGCCGAAGGAGAAGTACACAGATGTCGGTGGACTGGATAAGCAAATCAACGAGCTGATTGAAGCTGTCGTGATGCCCATCACGCACAAGGAGCAGTTCGAGAAGATTGGCATCCAGCCCCCAAAGGGGGTACTGCTGTACGGGTCGCCCGGTACGGGAAAGACGATGCTGGCGCGTGCCTGTGCGGCAGCGACGGACGCATGTATCCTGCGCCTTGCCGGGCCGCAGCTGGTGCAGATGTTCATCGGCGACGGTGCCCGCATTGTGCGCGACGCGTTTGCTCTTGCGAAGAAGAAAGCGCCTTCCATTATTTTCATCGACGAGCTCGACGCCGTCGGCTCGAAGCGCTCGGACGAGGGCAAGCACGGCAGCCGCGAGGTGCAGCGCACCATGCTAGAGCTACTCTCCCAGCTGGATGGCTTTGGCAGCAGCGACGATGTGAAGGTGATCGCCGCTACCAATCGCATTGACGTACTTGACCCGGCGCTGCTGCGCAGTGGCCGCCTAGACCGCAAGGTGGAGTTCCCAATGCCGGACGAGGAGGCGCGCGCCAGCATTTTGGAGATCCACTCGCGCCGCATGAATCTCGACAAGGACGTGAATTTCAAGGAGCTTGCACGATGCACAGATGACATGAACGGCGCGCAGCTCAAGGCTGTGTGCGTCGAGGCTGGCATGCTGGCCCTGCGCCACGATCGCACGTATGTGGCACACGAGGACTTCGTTGAGGGCGTGGCCGCGGTGCAGGCGCGCAAGAAGACGAACCTCAACTACTATGCATGAACGCACATTCACACGCGCACTTTCTCTCTCGCCCCTTTGTTTTTCGTCTGTCCCTCTCCACCCTCCCCCGTGGTGCACCGATCACTGCGAAGCGCCACTTCGTCCCAGGACGGAGAGAAGGAAACAGCAGGGGAAGAGAGCGGGCAGAGGTCGCAGGCTGCACAACACCAGTGCGTATTACCAGTCAAACGAGGGTGTGTGTGGGGGGGGGAGGGAAGACGAGGAAGACAGACGAAACAGAATGCAGAAGAGAAGGGAACACGGCCACACATGCGTGCGCTCACTCACAGAGACGGGGGAGGGGGAGGGGTGCAGTTGTCGCGCTTGTTTGTCGTTATGTGTGTTGCTTGTGAGGACGAGAGGGCTGTGATATGGCGCTGATCCATTTCTTTGTTCCTGTTCTGTGCGTGATGACATGCCGGCCGTGGAAGCGCACCACTCATGTAGCCAAGAGGATTGTATGCATGTGCATGCGCATGCGCACGTGTATATGTGCCCCTCTCTGTGCCTAAACTCAACCTTTCCATAAAAGTGGCGTCTTGACATTCTTGCTCACGCACACACGTGCACGCGCATGCTGGCATACTTAGGTGCACGAGTCCACGGATGCGTGCAAGAGACAGACGCATTCGCTCGCTTCCCTTTTCTCCCACCATGTCTGTCGAGCACTTTTCACACTTCATGCATTCCGCGCGTGGCTTGCTTGCTTTTTTTTGCTTCGCTGAGGTTGCACATTCCCTACCCGCCCCCCGGCTGCATTCACTTGACGCTCTCTCTCTCTCCCTCCCCTTCCCCTCCCCCCTTTTTTCAGTCTTTGTCTCTCCGTCACGTTCTTATCGTGGAATATGCGTCTCCTGAGCTGTCGGTGCGTCTGTGTGGATGTATGTGTGTGTGCCTTGCGGCCATGTGGGGTAACATGATGGCGGCTAGACCTCATGTGGTGGGAGACGCGGCTCGTACCTTTGGTTTGCTGTGTACTTGCAGGTGACTCTATTCGCACATGCTCCATTGTTATGAGCTGTGTGATAAGCCCCCCCCCCCTCCTCCTCCCCTTCCCCAAAGTGTTTTTCCTTTTCGCATTCGGGAGCGAGAGCGGGGGAAAAGAACAGCCATTAACGAGGAGGAGGAGCCACGATGCTTAGTGTGTGAGATGGCTGCCCAAACTGCCGTGGGTGGGGCGTGATGTGTGCTAGAGGGCACATGTGGCTCATGCCTTCTTCCCTCTTCCTCCATGAAAGTCGCTGCACTTCGAGCGCACATGAATGCCTTGCGATCGGACCGCAAAACACAATCGCCAACTTTACTTTTCTCTGTGTGTGTGTGAGCAACGCTGGCTCCACTGGGTGGATGGATGCCGGGGACGGCGCTCAAAGCCAGCTCCCAGAGCCGGTCCACTACGCCGGGGGCTCTACGTTCGATGGCACAGCAGGAGAAATACGCCGCTGCGCCGGTGCATGCGCTTGCGAGTTCTCCACTCCGCTACTCATTCTCACCTCCTCCTTCACTTGCCCTTCCCAAATTGCCTGCTCCTCGCCGCTTTCTCACGCATGCTCTCGCACGCTCGCTGGTTACACCGAACACGCATGCATACACGCGTTCGCGTACCCGCACTCCTTCACGATGTATGGCATCGCCGTCGTCTGGTTATTATGTCGTCCTTTTCTGGCGATGCGGTGCTGCATCTTTTACTCCATCGCTTGTCGACATGCACACACACACACACGAAAAGAACAGCCAACTCTCGACGTGTTTTCTCACCTTATCGCGTGACTCAAGCACGCAAACCCACAACACGCATCGGATCCACAGGGAAGATTACGCCGTGTGTTGCACTTGCAACGTCTATCCTCATCTCTCCTCTAATAGCGTCGGCGTGTCAGGGGTGCGTGTCTCTCCATTGTGAAGGGGCCGCCGGAATCACCGTCTCTCTCTCTCTCTCTCTCTCGACTGGCGTGCGCGTGAGCGCGCTTCCGTGTCTCTCCTCAGCTCATATTTTATTGTTTCCTTTTGAACTCCTTTTCGTTTTTTTTTTTACCGTCTCTTTATTGGTGTGAGCGCCGTCTTTCCTCCTGTTTCCTGCACGAGCTGGCCATGCAGGCAGCTCGTCTCCCGACTCGGATTGCCACCGGCGACGGTGAGGATGCGCCGCAGCCTCCACCTGTCCACGCCCCGGCGCCCCCCGCCGCCACGGACGAGCAGGTGACGGATCAACCCCAGCAGGCTGTAGGCGAGGCGACGACGCCGACGGACCGGGCTGGGTTTCAGCCGCCCTCCGCCGAGGCCCTGGCTGCTCGGCAGAGCCGCAATAGCGCCGGCGCGGAGAAGATGGGCGGCGGTCAGCGGCTGAGAGACCACACGACGGCCCAGCGCCGCCTCATGCAGGATTACCGCACGTTCCAAAAGAACATGGCCGAGGGCACCAGCTCCAACATCACCGCGCTGCCTGTGGATGGTGACTTCTTCCACTGGCACGCCGTCATCTCGGGCCCTTGCGACACACCGTGGGAGGGCGGCCTCTTCAAGCTGGACCTAATCTTCGGCGACGACTATCCGTTCTCGCCGCCGAAGGTCCGCTTCCGCACCAAGGATGTCTTTCATCCCAATGTATACGTTGACGGCAACATCTGTATGGACACACTGAAGAGCAGTTGGCAATCATCGCTTAACCTAGAGGCGCTGCTGATATCGATTCAGTCCCTTCTGTCAGACCCAAACCCACTCTCTGCCGCCAACGGGGCGGCGGCGCGGCTCCTGACGGAGAACCGTAGCGCCTACGACGAGAAGATACGCGCCTTGGTGGAGGAAAGCCTTGAGCAGAGCTTTTCCATGGATGATGATAGCGATGACGCGGAGGTGGATGAGGGGGACGTGTAGTCTCCCTCCCGCACTGCGACAGGTGCGGTGTGTCAGCATGTACGTGTCTTGTGCATGCATGTGTGTTGTGTGTGGTTCGTTCCCTGGTTGTGCTTCTCATTTCTTTTCCGTTCTTTTATTGTTTTCGTGCTCTTTTCTTTATGTGTGTGTGTGTGCACCCCGTTATGCCTCTTCTCCCCTCTGCCATGTCCCTCTTTCTGTCGTCCTGGCCCTATCCCGCCCCGGCTCTTTTCCATCCCCCGCCTCCACCCCTCCGTGACGCGCTCCTGTGTCTTCTCTTCGAAAAAAGGCAAACATACAGTTGTGCTTTAGCTTGTTGTAGCCCCTCCCACCTTTCCTCTCCCCTCTTCTCTCTCGCTTCCTTCTCCAGCTCACTTACATTTTCCTCGCGCCTACTCTTCTCTGTGCTCTGTGCTTCTTGTTGTTTTCGTTTTGCGTGTGGTACGTCTCCTCGCCTCCATCTCCCGCCTCGTGCTCACACCGCACTATTAGCGGGATGGGCACACGCACACACCGAGAAGGAGAGGGTGGTGGGACGGCTCCCCTATCGCTGCGGTCTGCGTGCCTGTGTGTATGCGTGTATGTGCCTGGTTTTCCCACTTACACCATCTCCGCTCCCTCCATCCTCCCCTCTCTTTGCTTTATCAATCGATGCTGACCCTGAGAATAGTGCGTCTTGCTGCTGCTGCTGCTGCTGCTCTCTTTCTCTCTGTGTTTCTTGGATAGCCAATCATATTGTTTTTGTGCCTCCGGGTATCCCCATCCCCAATTCTGTCTATTCGCCCGTCCCCCTCTTCCCATCCCCTCCCCTCCCCCCTCACACACACCCCTCTCCCAGATCACTGCCTCCGTTGTTGCGTTTTTGTGCGGCTAATGTGTGCCGTTTTGTGTGTGTGTGTATATGGGGAAGAGGAACCGTTTCACGCCGCATTCTAGTCATCTCCTCATACATCCCGACGGTTTGCGTGTGTGTATATATATATCTTGCCACCCCCCCTGCTTGCTTGCTCGACGGCTTCATCGCATCTGCATATCACTGTCTCTCCTCTCCTCCCTCCTTCTCCTTTTCTCTGTGTGTGCCTTGTGTGTGTGTGTGTGTGTGCGTGTGCCGGTGCGTAGGCAACACGGCGAGTGGGACGGGTGTTGTTGCTGCTGGCGTCTTCGTTTTTCGTGGTTTCTGTGACGACAAGGAGGTTTTCTGTACGCCTGGGCTTGATTCGTCGTCTTGCATCGTTGCTCGTGTGCGTGGCGTCGTTACATTTACTTTGCGTGGCATGTCTCCCCGGACTTGCTTGGTATGCTTCGATTTTTTTTTTGTTTTGGGCCGCTCTGAGTCGTGCGGGGATGCCTTGCTCATCGCTTCGCATCACCCTGCTCCTGCTCCTTCTCCTTCCGATATGGGTGCGTGTGCGTGTCTGTGTGGGTGTGTGGGTGGGGAGGGGGCGTTCTCGGGCCCATGGCGGGCCCGGAGCACAAGCGGGAAAAGGACGGGAATGAAGAATTAAAAAAAAACAAGCATGTGCGGCGCGCGTGTAAGTGTGTCTGTGTGTCTGTTTCTCGTCCGCTTCATCGACGTTGATATGCTCACCGGGGCTGGCGGATGTGGTGTGGGGTCGGTGCCGACACAACAGAGTGGAAAGGAGAGGCGGGCAGGGAATCATGCAAGGTAAATGGGCAAAACTAGCAGAGGAAAACGAGAGAAAGTTTGCGAGGTACCGTCGTGGATAGAAAAGGTGGGGCGTGACGGAGCGGAGAGGAAGGGGAGTGCCAGCCAATGTCTTCCTACCGGCGCCTCCTCTGAGTATGATTGACGGAAGATGCTTTTCACCGGCTAGCGCGCGTTGAGCTGGTTTCGCTGCTGCTCTTGCCAATTTGCCGTGCTCTAGCGCTTGCTCTCGTATTTTATTTCCTCACATCTTTCGTTCTCCCACCTCCCTGGTGTCTGCCGGGCACACTTCACCGCGGTGTCAGGGCCCAGCGCCCACTCTTTGTGGGCAGGCCAAGTAGCCTGCAGCCTGCCCATGAGCACGGCTGTGGACTCTTGGTGCCAGCGGACAGGTGTGGGCTGACGCTGTGCCGGTGACACCAACGGTCATGATGACGCTTGGACCAGCTCACTGCGGATCATGCCGACGATTCAACGAATGCGCGCATCCACCTACTGCCTTTCTGCCTTTGCTGCGCTGCGGTGGTGCTGAGCGTGGTCCCGGGGCCTAGCCTGCGCTGTACGCAGCGGCATTGCGGTGGGCTGAGCGGCGCCAGGCGGTGCTGGCCGGCCCTGCTGCTTGGCATAGCCGTGGCGTGCAGCAGATGCAGATGAGCTGTGGTTGTGCATGCGTGTGTGCGTTGACTTGTTCGTGGTGGACGGGCACGTAAAGGAACGCAGAAGGGAGAAACGCTTTTACCCCTCTATGACTGTTTCAACTGGCGACGCGCTTCACCTCTGTCGGTTGTGGTGTAGCCGTTGCCATGCAGCCAGGCGAGCGCTCGCCTCTCCTACGACTCTCTGCCTCCCTTCTCTCCGCTGATCTCTCGCGTTCCCGCTGTCTACTTCAAGAACACCGTGTTTCGTTACCAATGATCAACGAGCACGTCTACCTGATCAGTGAGGATCTGGTCTTGGTGCCGTACCTGGCGCCGTTTGTGCCACGCTACCATGAATGGATGTGCGACCCGGAGCTGCTCGCGGCCACTGAGAGCGAGCCCTTGTCCCTGGAGGAGGAGCGCGAGAACCAGTTGTCGTGGCTGCAATCCACAGACAAGATGACGTTCATCCTGCTAGCGCCGGCTACAGCTCATCATGACCACGCCTCTGCCGTCGGAGGGGACCGTCTTTCTAGGGGTGCAGAGGAGCGGCAGCGGCGGCAAAAAGATGAAGGCACCCATGCTGGGCTCGTGCGCTTGTGTGGGATGGTGCCGCCACTCGAAGAGGCGTTTGCGACCGCGTCGTCGTCGCCGATTGCCTCTCTCGCGTCTTTTTGCCTCCCAGCCCCTGCTGTGTCGTACCCGGGCAGTATCGTCACCACCGCAGATCACACGCGCACCGTGTCGGAGTTGCATTCCCCGCGAGAGAGAACGAGCACATTCGGCTGTGCGTTTCCGCTCTTGAAGCGGTACGCTCCCTCGCAGGTGAAAGAGCTCTTCAGCAGCGACGCATCTTCAGCTGTGTCGCAACCGCAAGGAGCCTGTGCGAGAGCTGAGGAGGTGCAGCGCCGTGCGCTGGCGCAGCCGTACGTCATGATCGGTGATTGCAATCTCTTTTTGCTGGAAGAGGATGACGATGGCGGCGACGAGGCCAGTGACGGGGTTGCAGCGTTTGGCTGGCCGAGCTCCTGCGAACAGCAACAGCACCGCCGATCCCCCACGTCTGCTGCGATACCGTCGGACGGCAGCCCGCCGCTTACTCCGGTTTCCGCCTTGGCACCCTCGCGTACGTTCGAGGTTGAGGTGATGGTGGCCGACACAGCCTTCCGGCGTCGCGGGTTGGCTGAGGCTGCCGTCCGTATGATCATGCAGTACGCCGTCGCCGTCTGCGGTGGGACCCGCTTCGTGGCAAAAATCCTTGCTACGAACACCGGCAGCATCGCGCTTTTTACGGAGCGCCTCAAGTTCGCGCCGTTTAAGGAGGTGAAGGTGTTCAACGAGGTCCACGTTGCACGCTCGCTGAGGACGGAGAAGGAGCGCCGTGCGTGGGAGCTGGAGTGCCGGCGAAGCAGGTGCGGGCGCGCCGCGTGTAGCAAGGCTTCTCTGCACGGTCGAACGGCGAGGTGCGAAAGCCGTGCAGGTGCCGTGCCAGACGGCGCAAGAGGAACAGATAAGCCGGAGGAACCACCGTCCGCGTCGCCACCACACTCGCAGCAGGCCGGCTCGGAACTGAGCCACACGTACTGGTGCGCACCACTGGACGACGTGGTGGCGTCTTCGATTCGGGTCTTCACACAAGCGCCATAAGGCGAGCACGTTGAACACGTCCACGACGCAGCCAACTGCAGAGGCAGCACAGCTAGGAGCGAGGCAGATAAGGTGGAGGTGGTGCATGGAGCTGCCTCTCGTATGGATGTGGAGGCGGCCTCAGCGCGGCTACAACCCCGTTAACACAGTACCCTCTGACTTTGTCGCTCTCGCTCTCAGCATTCCGTTCTGTTTGCGCCGCTATCCACATCACTCTTCTCCCTTTGTCCCCGTGAAGCTGAGGCATTGAGGCAGCATGTCTTCGCGGCAACAGCACGCGACCATCGGCGGCAGCGCACCAGCGTGCCTTTTGTGTTTACGCGTGCTACTCGATGCGCTTGCGGCGTTCTCACGTATTCGCCCGCCTCCCCCCTCCTCCTCTCCTCCACCTCTCCTCATCGTCGCCCATGCTGCACACACGTGCTCTCGTGCGCGCTTCTAAACGCCTTCGTCGCTCTCTTGGCGATGGGTCTACAGAACGCTCTCGGTCTTGTCGCGGTATAGTGCTCATCTTGCCGAAGTCCGCCATCGCAAACACTGAGGCGGTAGCAATACACGTCGGTGTGCGACGAAAGACAGGCTTCGGCCCGGCTTCGCCAGCTCCTCTCCCCTCCTCCCGCCGCAAGCGGCCCTGTTCTTGTGTGCTACCTGCGCTCAGGTTGCACCATGAGCACCACTCCGTTGTCGCCGTCCCTACAGACAGCCTTAACCAGCGTCTCTCCCACAACCTTAGCGACCCCGGCTGATACCGTAGCAGGTGCTACAGCTCCCGCTGCCGAGCGAGTTGTCCGCGATGGCGTCTCAAAGAAGCGCTACCGCGTGCGTGCCAACTACTTCCTTGTCGGCGATTTGGTCTGGGTGCGTCCTGCGAAGCTGCCGTACTGGCCGGCTGAGGTTGTTGACTGCGACGAGGCAGCAAACCGCGTACGAGCCCGCTTGATCGTACCACCTCCCGCGGCCGTGCTCGCGGCAAATCTCGCCGAGGAGCAGCGGAAGCATCGGGAGCGGCGGAGGCGCGAAGAGGCGCGGCTTTTCAAGATGCACAAGGAGTGCAAACCGGCGTCGTCGACCCCGACAGGAAACGAGGTGCCGAGTGTCCACGGCCATTCATCGCCGTTGGGGCTTGGAGTGGATAGCGGCACCCTGTCCGCCAGCTGCGGTGCCGCCCCAGCGCCGCCGGAGCCTCAATCAGATGTGGTCACGGCCAATGGGAAGGTTGTGTACTTCTTTGACAAGCTGCGCACAACGGAGGAGCTGGATGTCTGCCTGGAGAGTCGTCTGCAACGCAACAAGCACGACGTAACTCTCTATGCGGACGCCTTCACCCAAGCCGTCCTGCAGGCAAACCGACTCGCGCGCATCTCTCTCAGCCCGGAGAAGCTGCAGCCATACGAGGTGTGCGCCGTGGGCATTGTGCACAGCCTGATGCGGGCCCATATTGAAGCGCCACGCCAGCCGAACACCGGGACGTTCGAGCCACAGACCGGGCTTATTCGCCTCCGCACTGGGCTTGAGAACGCCGCGCGGGACTTGGCGGGCTTCGAGTTCATCTGGGTGCTCTTTCAGTTCTCATTCGCCGCCCCGATGGCTTCCGGGGAGGGGCAGGAGTCGGTGCGCAAGTTTCGCGAGGCAAGGGAAGCCAGTGCGTCTGCTACCGCAGGACCTGCGTCGGCGGTGCCGGACTCTGTGCCTGCTACTACAGAAAAAGCATCGCCGACGGCGGATGGACACGTCGATGCTTGCCACGACAGTGACGGCGAGGCGCTGTCGGCGTGGGCGCTCTCCTCTTTTCGGCGGCGGCAGGGGTTCGATAGGGCTGCCGGCTTCAAGACGATGATAATACCCCCTCGTGATGAGGAATGGCGCGGCGTCTTTGCTACGCGCAGCCCGCACCGGCCCAACTTTATTGGCCTCTCCTGTGTGCGCCTCGTCGCCGTGCATGGCCTGGACATTCACATAGCCGATCACGACTTGCTGCACGGCACGCCGGTGCTGGATATCAAGCCGTACTTGCCCTTCTGCGACGCCCACGCAGACGCGCGTGCGGGGTGGGTCGAGGCGCTGGACGCCAGCGGCAAGGGGAAGGGGGATCACAAGTATGATACGCAGACAACGCAGGTCCATCGAGTGACGCTCGAGTGACGGAAGGCGTGCGGCAGGATGGGCCCGTGGGAGATGAGCAAGACACGAAAAGAACGGAGGGCGCATCCTTTTCACCGTTTCAGTACGCAGCAGGTGTTCGCGGCATCGCACCTACCTCACATTACAACCGCCAGCTTTCGGGGAGGTATGCAGTGTAGCGCATGGTTCATTTTCTCGTGTAACGTGTAAGCAGACAGAAGAAGCGTAACAACACCGAAGAGGACTACACACATGCTTGTTGCTGCAGTGGTCGGAGACGAGACATCGAGCCAGTCGGATGGTGCGAAACGAACGGCGACATCTCGGAACTTCTATGGGGGAGAGCAGAGAGAGAGATGGACGGTGTGTGCGCGTATGTGCTGACGGTGCGTGCCGCTCTTGTAGTTCTCGTCATTCCTCTCCGTTCATGTGTACCGCCGCTCTTTTCCCCGTTTCTTGTTGCCGGCCTCCACCACCGGCCCTCACGTGCTACACCTATCCCCATCATTCTCTCTCAGTCTCTTGCTCACTTGCAGAGGAGCCTATCGAATCACAACTGTTTTCGGAACACAGAGAAGGGAACTACACACCCGAGAGGAAGGAAAGAAGAAGACCTCATACACGCACGCAACCGCCTCATCATCACCACCCCACCTCTCCTCTCCCACTTCTGCGGGTGTTGACACGGTAGAGACTGGTGCGGTGAGCTTTTTGTTGGGAGTCCTTTACCGAAGCCTGCACGTAGCGAAGCGCTTCCCTTTTCGACCTTCTTCTCCGCCTCGGACACGGAGGGGGTCACGCAGGGACATACGCCCCCATTGCACTCTCTCGCACGTGTCTTCTCACGCTGCTCGCGTCCTCTGTGTGTGGCGTGGGATCGCTTTTTCCTCGCCCCCGCCGCTGCTTCTTCACTGCGGGCGCATCCGTGGCGCTTTTCCGTCTGATTCCTGTTGTGCGTTCACGTGGTGAGTGGATTCGTTCTGCTGCTCGCGTGTGCTGTAGTATTGTTAATCCGCTACCTTGGGTTTATCGCTACCGCGATGCCGCCATCCAACGACCTCCTTGGGCCGAGTGCCGGTAACCCCTTTTTGCGCAAGGCGCGCGTCACCTACAAACGCTACCTCGACGCGTCCGTGCCGCACCGTGGTCTGCGATGGTGCTTCTTCGCCTTTTTAGCGATCCTGTACGTGGCCCGCGTGGTCACCTTCGGTGGCTTCTACGTAATCACCTATGGCCTGTGCATTCACCTGCTCTACCTGCTCCTGCTGCTAATCACTCCGCTGTCGGACCCGGATGAGAGCGAGGGCACGCCGTTGCCAACGACACACATGGACGGCGACGAGTACCGCCCGTTTATGCCTAAGGTGCAGGAGTTCGTGGTATGGAAGCAGATGTTTACGGTGCTGTTCGTGTGCCTCTTCCTGACCATGTTTTCCTTTCTCGACATCCCCGTCTTCTGGCCGATTCTTGTGCTTTACTTCCTCATGCTGTTTGCGACGCAGGTTGGCGGGCGGGTGCGACACATGATCAAGCACGGCTATGTACCGTGGAACACCGGCAAGCCCAAGTTCGTGCCCAAGAGCACTTCGTGAGGAAGGGTGTAAAAAGGTGGTCGCTTGTTCATCTAGTCCTACACCCCCTACCTTCCTTCTGCCGGTCTGTGCCCGTCTGTCCTTCCCTTTCTGTCTCTGTGCTGCAGGTTTCAGTGTATGCATTACGTATCGGTCATCACCCCCCCCCCCCCACCTGCTGCTGCTGCTCTCGGGCTCGCTGCCCGGATGGGACCGGCAGAAAGACACGGGCAAGAGTCGAGCGCGCGCGAAGTAGAGGTTTGCGTCGCTGTCGCAGAGGATGAGCGAGCGGGGCAAAGAGCGGCCGACCCGGCGTGGGTGAAGAACGGAACATGCATAGCACCCCCACAAAAACGAATCGAAAGGAAGAGGCGGTGCGCGGTGAACTACAGAATGCGCCACCTGACCTCCCCCTCCCACTTCCCATGCTGGCTTTGTGACCACCACTCCTTCATCGGCTCTCGTCTAAGTTGCTCTCGGCGTCGGTGGACGCTTGTGCGTCCGTCGGATGATACGAACTTGGATGTTTTATGACGCATCCCTGTTTCCCTCTGATGCGCTATGTTCGTGAGCGTGCGTTGCCGTGGGCTGCGTTGATGCCTATCGTTTGGCGTGGGCGGTCGTCTCGGCACCTCCCTCCCTCTTGTTTTTCACCTGCGTGGCTCTCTGCGTTCATGCGGACGGATGAGGACGTCGCGAGTGCACTTCCCATTTTGTGTGTGTGCGCGTGTGCGTGTTGCATTTTTTTTGGTTGTCCCCACCCTCCCTTTGTTTTTTGTTTCTGTTGGCGTGCCCATGTGCAGAGTCGCTTACCCCAAACAGTTTGCCCAGAGCGAGCGAGAGGGAGACGAGTACGCACGAATACACCTACACAATGGAGGAGGAGAGGGGGGGGGGAGGCTGCACGAAGTAGAGCGAAAACACATCGAAAAGAGGGGATGCTCAGGGGGGCTGCGTGGTTGCAGGGCGGCGCCGCACGCTTTTCCTATCCGTCCCCCGTCCCCCGTCCCCCGTCCCCCACAGACTCACAGGCCCGTCGGATGTGCGACGCGTGCTTGTCGAAATGCGGGGCACCGGGCAGGGGCGGATAAGAAATGCCAAGCCGTGTGAGGTGCTTACCCTGCTTGCCTTGGCGTGCGCAGGTCACCCACACTCCTTACGGAGAAGACAAACCAACACCCACACCCGTACATACGGACAGGCGAGAAGATGCCGTTACCCCCGCTCCCTCCCCGAAGGCCCCTTATGCGCGCTGCACCTGTACTCCGCCTTCTGGTGCTTCATCTCTGTAGCATTGAGTGTTTGTCAGCGAGGCGAGACGGACAGGCTGCAGCTTCTCTGAGTTGCAGACTCGATGCTGAAGGAGGCCGAGAGGTGGAGAAGTGTGAGTGTGTGGGAGGGTGGCGGCATGCGATGAGTGACAGCTGCGCGCAGTCACTAGATGTTTTTGTATCATGCGCGCCAGCAGGCACTACCGCCACCCTTTTCTCTTACACATTTGCCTTCTCGGTTGACGATCTCGTACGCGTTTTGGCGTCGTGGCTTTGGTGTTTCTGTTAAACGTCGCTCTGGTTGCTGTTAACGACCCGGTCAAATACACTGACAAGCTCACTGATGCATGCGGGGTGGACATCTCCATGGACCCTCCTAACTCGTACCCCTTGTCGGACAGCAGCAGTGCGTATTCAGGAGCTGACAACGCAAGCATCGTACCACCGACTCGCTGACCACTCGTTTTTGTTGTTGTTCTTGTATGCCCCTGTGCGCAGACTTGGCTTTTTGGCGCTGCCGTGACAAGGGATTTCTCTGCTAGCTCCCCATCTTCGGAAAACGCTTCGCAGCACGGCGCGCTCTATCTGCCACCCCATCACCCTGCCCGTTGCGCTCGCTCTCCCTATCCGCCTCTCGCCTCTCTCCTCTCTGCGTGTGCGTGTGTGTGTGTGTGTCTGCGGTTTGTGCGACTGCCTGCTGCTCTGCCCGTGTATGGGTGCGCCTTGGTTGGTGAGTACTGTTCATAGTTGTGTGCCTTGCAGTTGTTTTACGCGTCATCTGGGGGACGTCTGCGCCAATTTCTATCTCTGCTCTCGCCTCTGCTCTCCCTCCTTCATCTACTACTTGATCGAAGGAGGAGTGCCGCCGCCGCCGCAGCAGCAGCAGACTCGCTCAAGAGCAAAACACAGATTCAGTGGAAGAAGGAACGAAGGAAAACGAACATCCTCGGGATCACTGGGACGTGGGTGAGCTAGGCGGAGAGACAGAGACCCAGACGCAGAGGCAAAAGTACAGAGGGTGCTGCGGACACCCCACCGCATACACATAGCGCCCACCTGCTTCGTCCCCACCGCACTCTCCTTCCTTCAAGTGACACCCATCGCTCTCCTCGACAGCCAAAACCGGCGCCATGTCAAACGAGAAGGGCGCGTGCCAGACCAAGAACACGGTCCGCGTGAAGGAGGACGACAAGGAGGAGAAGGAGATCATCCCGCTAGACAAGGATGACATCGCGCTGCTGAACCTATACGGCTCCGGCCCCTACCACGCAAGCATCAAGGAACTCGAGGAGTTTGTGAAGTCGCACGTGGAGGAGCTGAACAAGATGGGCGGCATGAAGGAAAGTGAGATGGGTCTCGCGCCTGCTGTGCAGTGGGACCTGAACAGTGACCAGAAGGTGCTAGAGCGCGAAAATCCACTGCACGTTGGCCGCTGCGAGCGCATCCTCAACAAGGGCCAAGACGATGCCCGATATGTGATCAGCATCCGCGAGCACGCCAAGTACGTTGTCACTATCGGCGAGCGTGTTGCACCAGAAGATATTGAGGAGTCCATGCGTGTTGGCATTGTCATGGGATACAGTAAGATCCAGATCGAGATCCCACTGCCGCCGCGCATCGACCGATCCGTGTCGATGATGCAGGTAGAGGACAAGCCCGACGTGACCTACGCCGACGTCGGCGGTGTCAAGGAGCAGATTGAACGCATTCGTGAGGTGGTGGAGCTGCCCATAACGCACCCGGAGAAGTACACGCAGCTTGGCATTGATCCCCCAAAGGGCGTGCTGCTCTATGGCCCTCCCGGCACCGGCAAGACGCTGCTGGCCAAGGCCGTGGCAAACCGCACGGATGCCACGTTCATTCGTGTGATCGGCTCTGAGCTAGTGCAGCGGTACATTGGCGAAGGCGCGCGCATGATTCGGGAGATCTTCCAGCTGGCGCGCACAAAGAAGGCGTGCATTATCTTCTTCGACGAGGTCGACGCCGTCGGCGGCAGCCGCGGCAGCGGCGACGGCGATGACGAGATTCAGCGCACCATGCTGGAGATGGTGAATCAGATGGACGGCTTCGACTCACGCGGCAACATCAAGGTAATCATGGCGACGAACCGGCCCGACACGCTAGACCCCGCCCTGACCCGGCCGGGGCGCATGGATCGCAAGCTGGAGATTGGCCTGCCGGACTTGGAGGGCCGCACGAACATCCTGCGCATCCACTCGCGATCTCTTTCGTGCGAAAAGGATGTGCGGTTCGAGTTGATTGCCAGGCTGTGCCCAAACACCACCGGCGCTGATCTGCGGTCGGTTTGCACGGAGGCTGGCATGTTCGCCATCCGCGCCCGCCGCAAGACAATCACCGAGAAGGATTTCTTAGACTCGGTGAACAAGGTAGTGAAAGGCCAGCACAAGTTCAGCGCCACTGCCAAGTACATGGTGTACAACTAAGCGTCGTAGGGCGGATACTCTGCGGCGATGAAAGGAGAGGAGAAGTGGCTGCGCATATGTATGAATGCTTGCGTGCGCTTGTATGTGTGGATGATGCTGCGTGTGACGCCGAAGCAACGACACTCTCTGTCGAACCGCCACCAGGAAACAGCACAAAACAAACGATGTCAGTGGCAGAGCAGCGGAGCGCGACATGCAGCAGAGGGAGTGAGGGGAGGCCAAGTGTAAATCGAAAAGCGGACAGAACCGGAAGGGCAGTGTGTGCTGGTGGGAGGGGAGGGTGTGCAGGTCGAGGAGAAGACAGTGTCATAGCAAATGCACACAGACACACATACAGCACATCGCATGCCCCCCTCCCCACATCGCCCTCTCGGCCGCTCTCCTGCGACGATGTTGCTCTCTCTTGGGCTTGTGGCGGTTTTCTGCACAGTGGCGGTCGGTTTCACGTGCCACCGCTTCCGCCCCCCTCCTCCTTCCCGCAAACGTCTTGACATCACAGCGAGCCGTTTGTTGTCTTTTCTGCGTTTTTAAAATCATTATTCGTATTGGCGTGTTGTGTGTGTACGAGATAGAGAGGAAAAAGGCAGCCGTGCACCTTCCGACCTTCCTTGCCCCTCCCCCCCTCCCTCTCCCTCGATCCCCTCCAGCCTCGCCCCCGAGGCACGCTTCTGTTTTGATTGGTGCGTTCTCACCATGAACAGCAACAAAGAAACGACAAAGACAACCGCCCGAGAGCCGCAAAGGACGAAGGGGCGATCATTTTACTCGACACCGATTGTGGTCTGGGGCGGGACAAGGCAGCACGGGCGGCGTGTGGTGGCGGGGGTACAAGCAAGGGCAGCCGCCTCGCTTGGTCTCTCTTGCCAGCCTTCCTCTTGCCGTCTATTTTCGGTTTATGCGTATTCCCTCCCGCCCAGCATGATGTGGTGTGCACGCCAGCAGGCCTGCATGTGCCTCTGTGGGTGTAGCGAAGTCGAGCCCGTGCCACGTAGAGACGGCATGGAAGAGCGTCGAGAGGGAGTGCGATAAGCGTTGTGTTCGTGTGTGTGTGTGTGTGACGGCGTAGCAAGTCTGTGCGAGAGACTGCCAGCGACTCCTTTCTGCTTTTACTTCCGATTTTGTTTTCTCATTCCTCCTGCTTTCGCACTCTCCCCCCTGCCGTCATAGCAGCAGCCTGTGACACTCCCCTTCCTCTTTCCTCGCCTGCTTCGGGTCTTGCCAAGCCCGGCTGGACACCGCAGCTCTGTCAACTCGGCCCCTTCACGAGAGCCCCTAATGCGCAGCTGCATACTCTTCAAACAGGAAGGCACAAGGAAAGGTAACACTGGTTTCTCTGTCGCCCCTTCTCGCCTCTCCGTGTGTTTGTGTGTGCCTTCACGTATCCGAGGAGCGGGGTGTGCATGGCTGTGATGGAACGCAACCGTTGAGAGCGCAGCGCACGTGCCCCCCTCCCTCCCATTCGATTAGACTCATACACAAGAAGAAAAAGAGAACAAGGAAGCGGCAAGCCGTCGTGTAACACATCTTTTAGAGAGGCGATCACACTCGCCACAAGCGGTACGCAGCTGGCGCGTGGCTACCTCGTTCAAGGGTTGCGCGGAAGTGCATAGACACCATCTATGTGTATACCAGAAACAAGCGGGTAGAGAGTAGAGAGAGGGCGGTACTTCACTGGAAGGGAAGGCGAAGGGGCGCTTGGCGACAAGACCGAGTCGACTCGCTGCACCGCCCTCCTCCCTCTCCTCCTCTCTTCTCTTCGCTCGTTCCGGTGCGGCTTCCGACGACACGTTGCTTTACACACATACACGCGCAAACACACACACGCACACACAGAGACACAGGCACGCATCCTTGGTTTACCTTTCGTTTTCTTTTTGTTCTATCAGCATCGGTTGTGTGATGACTTCGAAGCAGACGGCGAGCTCGATCGAGGTGGCCGTCCGTGTCCGCCCCATCCGTGGAGAGATTCGCGAGTCGAGGACTGCCTGGCATGTCGACGCGACATCCCTCACGGAGATCGCCCAGCCGGATTGCGCCTTTACTTTTGACCGTGTCTACGATATCGCCGCGACGACGGCAGAGGTGTACGAGCGGAATGTGCGTGGCAACATCGTGGCGCGAGTGGCGCAAGGGTATAACGGTACTGTGTTCGCCTACGGCCAGACTGGGAGCGGCAAGTCGTACACCATGTTCGGCGACACCGCGAACCGTTCGCCTGGGCTTATCCGCCTTGCCGTCCACGACCTCTTTGAGGCGCTCGGTGCGGAGCAGCAACAGAAGCCCTACATGCACACGGAAGTGTTTGTCTCTGTGCTGGAGATCTACAACGAGCAGCTGCGCGACCTACTCCGAGGCGGTGACGCCGGTGGGGGCGGTGCCAACGGTGCACCATCCGCCACCTCTGCTCGCGGATGGGCGTCTGCGTCGTCGCCATCGACCACAGCGCCTCTCTCGGCATCGCCGCCGGTGCTCAGCATTCGCGAGAATGCGTACGGCGTGTACGTGCACAACGCCCTTCGCATGCAGGTCGTGTCGGAGCAGGAATGCATCAGCATCATCTACGCCCACGCGGCGTCGCGGGTGTCGGCTGCGACGGCGATGAACGAGCACTCCAGCCGCTCCCATTGTGTGATACGCGTCTCGGTGGAGCGCTCGCACTACATCGAGGACGCTCTCTCGGAGGCTGACGGGGAAGAAGACGAGGATGAGGACCTCTCTACGCAAGAGGAAGACGACGGGGATGACGGACGCGCCTCGTCCACGCAGACGGGTCTGAGCGGCACGAGCCACGCGGGCCGTAGAGCGGCACGCTGTGCCGGAACAACCGCAAGGGCGAAGGCTGCGAAGCACAAGAAGAAGGTCATCTCAACGCTGAACATGGTCGACCTGGCGGGCTCGGAGCGGGTGGCGAAGACGGGTGCGACGGGACTGCGTATGATCGAGGGTGGCCACATCAACAAATCTCTCACAACCCTGGCCACCGTCATCGACCGCCTGGCAAGCGAGGCAAGTCATCCGCACACCGGCGGTGTTGCATCCTTCATCCCCTACCGGGATTCGCGGCTCACCCATTTGCTGAAGACCGCCATCGGAGGTAACTCGTTCACGGTCGTGCTGTGCTGTATCACCCCCGCCATCGAGAGCGCCGACGAGTCGCGCAGCACCCTGCAATTCGCCTCTCGCGCCAAGCGCATCAAGAACAAGGTATGTGTGAACGAGGTGGCCAACGCGCACACGCGCATGCGAGAGCTCGAGGCGGCACTGCGGCACACGCGGAAGCTCCTCATCGCCCAGACGCTTTACCTGTGGAGTAAGCAGCTGAAGATACGGAAGTACGAGGCGCAGCTGTCCCATATCGGGCAGACGAATTTGTCACTGAGCGAGCACACGCCCGCCGCCTCTGGCCCATCTCTGCTGATGAACCAGCAGCAACAGCAATCCATGATCATTGCGCAGCTCACCGCACAGAATGATGCACTGCGGGAAGAGGTTCGCGATCTCAAAACCCGGGCCGAGCTCGCGGGCGAGGCTGGCGGCCGTGATGGTGGGGGCAAGGTGTTGCCCAGCACTGGCGCCCTTGCCGAGCTTGTCTCTTTGCGGCAGTCCCTAGATTCCACTCAGCAGCTCTTGAAGGAGCGCGAGGCAGCTCTGGAGGCAACGCAGGCATCCCTCAACGAGCTAGACGGTCTTTGTCGGGAGCTGGAGGGGGAGAACAAGGCCCAGGCGGACAAGATCAAGGCGCTTGCTCGGTGTAAGAGCGAAGCCGAGGAGCTCATGTGCGCTGTCGAGGAAGAGCACGGGGCGCTGCAGCAGGAGGTGAAGCTGCTACGCTCGCAGCTTCAGCAAAGTCAGACGCGGCTGCTGGAGAAGCACCGCGGTGACGACTACCTATCCGAGCTTACGGCGTTGCACGTCGCGCATCAAAACCTGCAGCACTCCTATAGCCAGCTAAAGGAGAAGGCGGACCGCGAGAAGGCGGAGCTGACGCAGCGCTTGACCCGTCTAACCGAGAGCAACAATACTCTCGAAGATGAGCTGGACGAGGCCAAGGACCGCGGCAGCCTCATCAACTCGCACCTCTGGCGTCTGCTGAGCGCTGCAGCGCAGGCGACACAGGGAAAGCCACTGCAGATCAAAGATCCAGCGGCTACCGTGCGCGATACCCAGGTGATGGAGGCTGTGCGGTCTCTCGCAAACGTTGCTGTGATGGCGAACCGCAGAGGCAGCGACGGCGCCGGTTCTGGCGAGAGCGTGAACGAGCTTCGCAGTCGCATCCGCTTTCTCGAGGAGCAGCTTGTCGCGAAGGATGCGCAGAGGGACGTGATCGTTGACGCGAAGTTGAAGCGCATTCAGGGGCTGGTGCTGCGCCTTCACAGGGTCAACATCGCTCTCATCGAGGAGATGCGGCAGTGCTTCCACGACAACGAGCTGCTCTTCGAGATCGCCACGAAGACGTCCAAGACTCAGAAGAAGGTGGAGAAGGCGGGGCTGACGATGCGGTCGCTGGAAGCTGCGCTAAGCCGGGCCCGCTTGGCACAGCCGCCGCACAAGCCTCTTTACCACAACTGACCAAGTGACCGTTTTAACTGACGGCGGAAAGGGGGGAGGTGGACGATGATTGCAGCGACAGCGCGAGGCGGGCGTAGTCGCGCCCACACCGAAAAGCCCCCAAGATATCTGAGAAGGATCACATCGCACACTGCGGCGCTCTTATTATTTCCGTCGTGTCGTTGCTTGAACTCCGCTCTCGCTGCCGGTCGGGGTGTCCCCTCCTGTTCTGAGGCTGAGCGCAGTGGACGGGCGTCGGAGAGGAAGGGTGGTTGCGGCAGATAGGAGCAGGTGCCTCACCATGCTTTCGCTCGCCGACCGCGCGTAAGGGCTGTGTGGATGCGTACGTGGTGCTCTGACGAGACATGCACACATGCAGTCAAAACAAGAACTGCCTTGAGGGGAGTTTCGGCATTGAACATGCATGCACAGAGGAAGGCACGCGTACGTGCGTGCGCCGCGCATGTGGAGTGAGGGGGGAGGGCGCCCGCTGCTGCGCATCCGAGAATAATGCTAAAACTGGAGAATTGCAGCGAAGTCGTGCTGCCGCCACGGACGGCGCTTCGCTTGAATGTCTTGGTGTGCGACTCCATCGTCATTCTCGTTCTTTCATCGATCACTCCCCTCTTTTTCCCTTGACTTATCGGGTGCCAACGGCGGCGGCGTGAGGCGCAGCAACTGGGCTTGGCTCTGTGACGCGCAGAGGGAGGAGCATGTGCTTGATCGCCACCCCCTTGCTACCTCCTCTCCTGGCACTCCACGACGCTGTCTCGCCCCCTTTTTTTTGCGTGTTTTCGTCTGTCCTTTTAGTTTGCCGGCGGCGCTGTTTGGGCCGCTGACTTGATTAGGTGGGGCGGTCCCTCCTCCCTCTTCTCGCCCCGTCCGGCGTTTCACAGGTGACGCCGCAAACGATGCCGTCTATTCAGGTGTCTGGCCGTCATGGCTCCTACGCGACGCAGTTTTGGAAGCCGTCTGCGTGGGCGGTAGCAGCTTCGCGATTCCGTAACCGCGCCGACATGCGCGCCGCGTACAGTCGTAAGGCGATCGATCGGCGTCTTGTTCTGCCACTGGACAGCCATAACTGGATTCGCGCTCTTGAGGTACTGAATGCCGGCTACGCACGCCTCGGTCGCACCCCCGAGCACTTCAAAATGGTGCTGAGGGATATGGTGGAGCACCGCGGCCCCTACGCTGAGCGCGCCACGTTTCCGTCATCTGCCTTCGCGCCACCGTGCCCGACGCAGTCACGTGGGGGCGTCGACGGTGCAGAGGCCCGGGTCTTTGGCGGCGACGGCCAGCGGCTGCCCAGCACGCTTGCTGAGATGCCAGCAGGCAGTGAAGGGGCCGCCGACATACTTCCAGCTGTGGACGCGTTGCGCGACAGGGCCTACGCTGGTGAGATTCCGTCAAACCGCTCCCTGTGGGTCACCCTTGTGTGGTCGTACTGCGCTCTTGACCAGCCGAGCGGCGCCCTCGACACATTCCATCTCGCTACGCGCCGCTTCCGCTTCTCGTCGGCGACAATGCAGCACATGGCGTCGTTGCTGCTGCCTGTTCTGTGCCGGCACGCGCAGCTGGAGGAGGCGACCAGGTTGTACGAGACTTACTTGAAGGTGGATGGCACCAAAGAGGATGCGGATGGCGCGCTGGCATCACGGCACCACCGCAGCCGCATCGAGGACGCCGACGCGCGACGATGGCTTGCCGAGGCGGCGGCTCGGCGAGGCGATTGGAAGCGTGCGCAAAACTTCGCCGGTGATGCACGTGCGCCGGCAGGCAGTGCACCCGCCACTGACGACCACCCTCACGCCACCACTCGCGGCTCGCCATCGCGTCGGACGATCGGCTCCCTCTTCCACGACACGGCCAGCCCAAAGACGCCGGCCCTGTCGCCTGGTGGCGCACATCTTTTTGCCTCTTCGGAGGGTGCCGGCAGAACAGAAGGCCAGCAGGCGACGCCGCGCTCTTCAGCGGCGCCGCCAGCACGGCCAATGCTGCAAGCGCTCAGCCGCGAGGCGGTGCGCCAGCTGTTTCGCTGCCTCTGCCGGGGCGGCAGTGAGTCGGGCTCGCACTCGCAGCTTCGGGATGCGCTCTGCTGCTGGGAGCACTTGTATGGCCCTGTGCTAGAAGCTGCATCTGCCGTTGACGGGGATGCCATGGCCAGCTGCCGTGATGACAACCCTTGCCGTCTCACGCGCCCCCCGCCGCTGGAGGACGTGCACGAGTTGCTGAACCTGCTCGCGTCCCACCGGCGCTGGAAGGAGTCTCTTTCCGTGTTCTGCCACCTCTTCCTGGGCAGGCCCGCCAAAGTGTACGTCTCTGCTACCCTCGCTGACCTTCAAGTGCTGCCGTCTTCCATAGGAAGTAGCGATGGCCCGTTATCTGCATCCGCGAACGGCGAAAAGCCCATCACAGCACCAGTCCTTCGACTCGATGCCACCACGCTGAACATTTTGTTCTCGTCCCTCCCCGCCGCCGCTGCGCCGCTACTGGTGCGAGCAAGGAAGTCGGCACCCGCTTCCGCAACGACGACAGCCGAAGAGCGCGCTCACAAACAGTGGCCGTCGCAATCCCACGCCGCCAGCGATGAGCGCGAGCTGCGGCTGTCGGCGTCCGCTGTCCCCGTCACCGTGGTTCGCCTCTTTGATGACCTTCTCCTTCTTCGAGATGACATGGTACTCACCGACTTCGTAATGGCCGCCGTGGGACCGGCGCTGCTGCAGGTGGGACAAGCCGAGCGCGTCTTCGACCTCCTTGCACGCACGCCGATGATGGTGGCGGCTTCGCAGCGCAAGGCGCCAGCGTACGTCTCGACTGAGCATCAGGCTCTGAAGGCGGAGTTGGTGGCGCTCGGGTATGCCGCATTTGCGTTGTGCTCCTCGTCGGCACGGCGGCACGACATGGTGCGGCTGCTGCCTCACTTGTTTCCGCCGGAGGTGGTGCGCCGCGTTGCCACAGAGGGCGAAGGCAACACGCCGAGTAGCTGCGCTATCTTCGAGGGCCGTGCTGTGTTGAGGAACTACTCGCGCTCAGCCACGGCGTCTTCCACTGGCGCCACGATGAAGTCGGATGACACGGTGGCGCCCAACGGCAGCGTCGATTCCTTGCAGTCCCACACGCGCGCCAACACCGCGAGCACCACAGCACCGTCCCTCCTTGACATGAAGTGGCATGCCCCTACCGCTGCCTCTGCTTTCAGAGGGGGGGACCTCAACGCCCCTACCCGGCCCGGTCGACGATCCAGCGCTGCCACGCTCACCTCTCTCGCCGATGACGCGATGCGCCGCGACTATGTCCGTCTGCACGAGCGTCGCCGCGACGCCTTCACGGGCAGCCACGCCGACGCCGAGCGAGACCCGAGACCGATTCCAAAAGGCTTGCACGATCATGCGAGCGGATGGGACTTCTTCGGTCGCGGCGGCGAGATGGTTTTTGCGAACCACAAGCGCACTCCGCACCCCTTCACGATGCAGCCGAAGGTGATGCGCGATCTGCGCAACCCCTACCGAGGATGGAACCCGCGCCGGAACAGCTCGCTGGCGCACAAGGAAAACGTCATCAAGTGGAATGGCAAGAGCGCCGTATGAGTTTGTGCGGGGCGGGTGGCACCGTCATGGCCGGGCACGGGCCTGTGCGCGTGCGCGTCTTCGCAGTGCGCCACACACTCGCGCGGCGGATGTAGCAGACGTTTTTTTTTTCATAAGTCAGAGGTCCGCTCTCCCTCTCTCTCCACCCCCTCTTCCGGTCTGCAAACAGCAGCCTTGCGTCAGCGTCACCACCCCCTTGTTCATCTCCGTATGCGCGGGGCCGCCAACTGACACATGCTCCGGCGCAGCACCGTACAGCGCAACGTTCCGTCCAGCTCTGCAGCGCCTGCATGAAGGCTGGTCTCTCGTTTCTTCCTCCTCTTCTCCCGTTCTCCAGCCTGCCGTGCTGTACGTTCTCTGCCCGCACTTGCGGCTTACCGTGTTGTCCTTGGCTGTGATGGCGGCTGTAGTATGATGATGACAAGCGATGAGGAGGAGAAGGAGAGGCAACGATTCGACGCGACTCGTGCACTGCGCGCAGCGCACTTGAGCAATGCCCCTACCGGTGCGTACGCGCTTGATTGAACTTCGACTCTCTCTCTCCCTTGTTCTCTTGTAGGTGTGCGTCGTCCGCACGGGTGGCGCTTTAGGTGACCATGAGCAGCTTCCAAGCACACGTGGCGAAGCTAGCGCGGGCGGCGGAGAGCGTCTCTGCAGATGCCGAGCAGGCCCCCCCGGCCGTCGCGATCCCGCTGCGCGAGGCCGCCCAGTCGCTGCCGCCGCACATCATCGCCGCGACAGACCCGGTCAAGCTGAACAAGCAAGCGTCGATTTTCCGCTGCCCTGCATGGGCGGGTCTGCCGTCGCGGCCTTTCCATCTTCACTGTGTGCGAGGCAAGGTGCCGTATCCCGCCCTTGGTCTGCAGAGGTTTCCGTACTACCTCTTTGGCAAGAACCCAGTGTGCGATTACGTGCTGGAGCACCCCTCCATCAGCTCCGTGCACGCCGCGCTTATCTTCAACAAGGAGCACGTCTGCTTTGTGCTGCTTGACCTGGGCTCCACCAACGGGGTGCGACTCGAAGGGAAGCGTGTGGAGCCGCGCAAGCCCATCCCTATCGCGGTCGGGTCGGTGTTGCAGTTTGGCTACAGCACGCGCACCTACGAGCTCCGCGCGGGGGCGCCGCCGCAGCTGAAGCGCCTTCGCGAGGACGGTGACGAAGATACGGCGGCGCAGCGGCACGGGTCGGGGTTGGCGTCGGCGGACAGCGGACTCTGTGAAGCAGACAAGGTGTCGCTCTCTGCTGCTGTCGCCGGCACCGCCACCTGCCCAGCGACAGCGCCAAGTGCCGTGATCGCTTCGGCCACCAGCGCCGCTACCGCTGTGTCCCCGGCACCCGAAGGACAGGTGGCGAACGAGCCAAGAACATCCTCCACGACTGCAGAGGCTGCCACTTCCAGTGCCCACGGCGCTGTTACCAGCGATGTTGGACGGATGGCTGAACCTGCGGCGACGACCGTAATGCATGCAACTGCAGATGCAACCGGCGGCTCGCCGGCAGAAGCTGCGACTGCCTCTGCAGCGGCGGAGTATGCCCCCATTCACCTCTTCCAGCTCGTCATCAAGCACAAAGACGTTGAGAACCCTATCTCGCGTGGGCGCAACAAGGGCGAGATCATCACCCGCTCTCGCGCCGACGCACTTGACATGGCGCGTTACATTCTGGCCGACCATCGGCGGCGAGTGCCAGTCGCTCCGGATCTTGGCTTCTCGCCATGGACCCCTGAGGAGTTCGTTGCGGCTGTCGACGAGTACTGTGAGATGTCAGCGAAGAAGAAGCGCGGCGACCTGGGGGTGGTCGAGAAGGGCACCTTCGCGGACGAGATCGACAAGGCGGCGTTTAGGCTGCGCCGCGGCGAGGTGAGTGCGCCGGTGGAGACACAGCTCGGTGTCCACCTCTTGTATCGCTGCGATTGAGCGTGCCCGCGTGTGCGCTGGGTCCAGGCTGCATGTATGGGCCGCAGTTATCCTTTTCCCTGCGCGTGCGCTTTACGATGGCGTGGGTGGAGGGGGAGGCCAACGAAAAAAAAAATAGGTGAGCAACTACGGTTCATTTTTTTCGTGTGGGTCTGTCCTGGCGTATTTCGCGGGTGGGGTGGATGAAGGCTAGCCGCGGTGAGGCCAACCAAAGGCAGGGCGACGGCGCCTTTGTTGTTTCTCCACTGTGAGAGCGGCCGTAATACTTCCGTACCACGGCCGTCGCGACATCCGAGGACGCCGCTCTGATGCTTATGTGCTGCCTGTGAGTAGCTGCCCATCCGCGCTTCTCTCCGATCTTCTTTTTTCTTTTCTCTCGTGGTCACGCCTCTCTCGTGAACCTCGGCTTTCTTTTTCACGCATTTCTGTCTGTCTCGCCATCCCTCCGCTAAGCAGCGCGCGTCGCTCGCGGAGCCCACACATATCAAATTGCACAACGCTCACACACCTCCAAACCACGGCATATTTCAATCTCGCACTCCATATTCGACAGCCCTTCTCTGGGCGCACGCGCAGAGAGGGAGGGAAAAAGAGGAGGAGGTGTTGGTGGCGCAATCCGCAAACGCAAGGTGAAGTGGTCAAGGCGCACACGCACGTGCCCATACAAGCACTCGACGCGTGCACTCGTGCGCACATATACACAACAATCTCCTTTTCTCTCTCGTAGGCGTGAGCCGCTGCCGCTGTTGTTGTGACGCTCTACGCGTCACTGAACCGCCTCGTGGCCACCCACCCAAACCCATACGTTCACACCCATACACGCACGGCCGCTTCACGTACCGGCCGCCTCGCGCGTGGCTCATCCCGCCACATGGTGTTTTACGTCCCTCTGCTTCTTCAGAATATAGGCACCCTTTCTTTAGATCGCAGCCTCCGCTCTATTTCTTCCCAGCGCGTGCGCCTCTCCTCTGTTTTCGTATCGTCTTGCGGGCCCCACGCTGCCGTGCGTCTCACTCGCCCTCCCCGTCGACGTCTGCCTTCTCGTGTTTTGGGGTCGTTTCTCACGTGAGGGTTTGTCGTGTGCCCCCACCCCCTTCTCCTCCTCCTCTCTTCTGTCGTCCCCACTTCCAGGAGAGCTGGACACGTTGCACACGCCCCTTGGATTCTTCATACACCACGGGCGTAGCATCGCGCGCATACGACAGCATCCTCATCCGTTGCTTTTTTTTTGTTATTGCTCAGCCATGTCGCTCTCCGCCCAAGGCTTATTGAAGTTTCTCAACCAGAAGCATCGCCGCTACGAGGTCTTTGAGCAGATCTCGCTGGCCGAGACAGCGAGCGGAGCGGCTCCCTCGTCAAGGTGTGTACTTCGCGGCTCCGTCGTCGTTCCGGAGGCGGACAATGACAGCGCTGGTGGTGGCGGCATCACCCGCGTAATCCCGACAGCTACAGCGGTTATGCGCACGCCATCCCCGCAGCTCTTGCAGCTCCCCTGGTCACCGTCACAGCCGCAGGCGTCGACTCCAACTCAAGCGCACGGTACCATGTACGTGTGCGAGCTGCCGGAGGACACGTGGGGATCGATTTCTGCCGTTACTGCCACGCCGGCGCCGTCGCAGCGGCAGTTCGCCTTCGCCAACGAAGCTGCAGCTTTCTGCGCCTCACCAAGTCCTGGCTTTGTGGACGCCGGGGACGGCGCAGTGGGAGCGAGTTCAGTGCAGGCGTCGCCAACGACCGCTATGGTAACTGTCATAAACACCCTTGACCAAACGGACCATACAGAGGAGATGCGCCAGGGGCCGGAAAGGCTCAGCAACCATGACACGAACGCGCCCACCTCAGATCTAGGTGCAGGCTCGGTGGCCGCAGTGGAAGGCATCCAGCTACCACAGTTGTCTTCCCCGACAGGGCAGGGCGTCATGGAGTTGCCCGCATCTCCACAGGCGCTGCAGACTGCCGGGGAGGACGTGAGGAGCGCCTTGAATGCGACACCGGTGCGATGCAGGGGCGCGGACGCGAACGCAGCTCCGCCGCAGTCGTCGCAAAGTCAACCACCGGGCGCAGCCGCTGTCGAAGCTTCTGTAGGGAAGCAGAACAATACCGTCACCGTTGTCCTGTGGGTTGCAGGTG
This sequence comes from Leishmania donovani, assembly GCF_000227135.1. NCBI lineage: Eukaryota > Euglenozoa > Kinetoplastea > Trypanosomatida > Trypanosomatidae > Leishmania > Leishmania donovani. The sequence continues at coordinate 191,606 of NC_018249.1, read as the reverse complement.
TTGCTGCTGCTACAGGGGCCGTCGACAGCACGGACATGGGGCAAGCGGGGGACACACCCTACACCTTAGCTGCGGCACCACTTGCCACGCCCTCGCTCCGCCGCGATCTACAGCACTTGACTTCGACCGCCACTGCCCCTCAGAAGGCTGCCGCTGCCGCAGGCACCGCTGCAGAAAGCACCGAAGACATTGCCGGCAGCAGCACAAAAACGCTAGGGTGCCTCTGCTTCGCTGTACGCGATATCCATGAGGCGGAGAGCAACGACACCGACATGTTGACCCCACGAGATCGTCGCGTGCAGATGCTGACCCTGCAACTGGAGTCCGGCGCGGCTGCCTATGCAGCGAAATGCCCGTCAGATGTCTTTGTGCGTGTTGGCAGCAACTCGCTGGGGTGCGCGCTCACATCGCCGTCGGGGATTAGCGGTGGCGCTGCCGCTATCTCATCGCGCCGCTCTGCCCCGACAACGTCCTTTTCCTTTGTGTTCCACAAAGGCGGCATCACGCGGTGTATGGCCGCACTGCGGCAGCACTCGCCGGGGCTCGTCTACGCGTACCGTGGCAGCCGCAATAACTTGTCTCTGCTCCTGCTAGATGGTGCGAACGGAGTTACAGGTGCCGACGGAATCAGCACTTCGTCGCCGTCACGAATCCGGGGTGCCGCGACTCCATCCGAGCTGCAGGCGTCGCACGGGGCGCGCCGATTGGGCAGCGCGCATCTGGGGCTTCCGTTATCACCAGCAGGGCGAAGCACGAGCAGCGCTAGCGCCCCACCGGCGCAGCCGCCAGAGGGCGAGCTCCACGGCTGGCGCAAGCGGCTCTCTACCCGTGCGCTCTTCCGCAGTGGCGCCCGCGGCGTCGGCGGCCTGCTCTCGCACTACACCTCCAACTTGCGCTACGAAGCCATGAGCGCGGTTGCGCCGCACTGGCCATCCGCGTTGACGGGGTTCGAACAGGAGGCAGGCCACACCGATGATCCTCGTGGCAGGGGAGACAGAAGGGTCGGCAGCGCCACACGCGCATGGGCGTCGACGACGAACTCGCCGGACGAAACGCAGGACTACTCCAGCGCCTCCTCTTTTGAGGATCTCACGGACGAGATGACGGCGATACGGCTTGGCGCATGCTACTCTCCTCCACGTCCGGTCCTCCCACTGGACGGCGGAAGCCGCGCACCATCGCCGGTCACCGCGGCGGACTGGGAGCGCGTCTTCGACGTCCCTCCGGAGCAGCAGCGCTATCCACAACAGCACGGGAACGCACCGGAGAACCACTCCACGCACGGTGCGACTTCGGCAGCCCTGCCGCCTCAGACAAGGAGGCTGAACGCTGACCGCTGGCGTGCCTTCCGTCAAGCTGTTTACGAGCGAGGAGGGCTGGGGGACAGCAGCGTCCGCTTCGAGGTCTGGTGCTACCTGCTCGGAGCCTACCGCGTAGGCTCGACCGAGGTCGAGCAAGCCGAGGCGCTCCGAAACGACGAGGCGCTCTACACGCGCCTTACCTCACAGTGGAAATCGTTTCTGCCGGAGCAGGAGGCGCACTTCGCCACCTACCGGTACGCCAAGCAATCCATCGTGAAGGATGTACAGAGGACCGACCGGACGCACCCGGCCTTTCGCGAGGATGACTCCGATATGCTGCGCGTGCTGCAGGAGCTCTTGCTGGCGCATGTGATGCTGGACATGGATCTTGGCTACAGCCAGGGCATGAGCGATGTGGCGGCGGTGGTGTTGCTTGCCGCGTTGCCCTCGCTGCCCCCGGCACCACATCTGTCCCCGGCGTCTGAGGCCGCCGTGTTCATGTGCTTCCGCAAGATACTGAGTGAGCACATGTCGGCGAACTTTGTCATTGAGGGGCGCACGGCTGGTGCGCCGTACGCGGCTGTGAAGGGGCTGCAGCGCAAGCTGTACCAGGCACAGGTGCTGACGCGGCACTTCCATCCGGGCTTGTACACGCATCTCAAGAAGAACTGCATGGCCGATGACATGTCATTCTGCTTCCGCTGGATACTGGTCTGCTTCAAGCGCGATCTGCCGAGCATCGAGGACACGATGCGCTTCTGGGATGTGCTCTTCGCTTGCCCGTACACCACGGCGTACGAGGTGGTCGTCACGGTGGCGTTGCTCGGCGCGCTCGCCGCACAGATCATAACTCACATACAAGCGTACGAGACGCTCCTACAGTTCGCGAACGGACTGAGCCGTGAGATAAGCCTTGACCAGATTCTCGTATGCGCGCGGGCGTTCTACGAGAACGTCTGCGTCGCCGAGGCACGCGAGCTGCGCCGTCGTCTGCGTCTCCAGGCCGCGGAGGCGTCCGCAAGGACAAGGGGCAGTACAGCAACCGGTGGCGCTGGTGAGCCCCTTCCTGGCTGGTATGTTGGTCCACACAGCAAGGAAGCGGCAGTGGCGGCGGTCGTGCCAGCTGGGAAGGCCGACGATGACGACGACGAATCTGACTACTTCCCAAGCGTCGAGGACATGGTCGCGTTGTTTCTCAAGACGGATGGACCTCTTTGAGAAGAGGTCGAGGAGCGCGAGGTGCGGCACGGCCACGACGCTTCTACTTTTTCATTGACATGAACCTCATCTGCTGTGGGCATGTATTTCTCTGCGTGGGCGTGTGTGCGGTGTAGGGCGCGGCCCCCTCTCCTCGCCTTCTTATGTTCCATCTCTCTTCGCTTGTCATGACAGGGGAGAGAGAAGGAGGGGGGGGGGCAGAGCGCTAGCCTTCTTCCTCACTCGTCTCACTGGACTCCTTGCCACCGAACACACACACACACACACAAAGGAGTGAGTTTTAGGGCTCATGCACGTGCATGTAAGCTCGGGCGTGTGTCGGAGTGTACAGACTGCACCGGCGTACGCGAGGCGACGGAGGCTGTCGCTGCGCCTGGTAACTGCCTTGCTCCCGTGTTGTCTCGATCTCCCTGGCTAGCTGCTCGCTCGGGCGCGCGGCTGCACTGCGAGCAGCAGACGACCCTTTGGTGAGGCGCGCGGCACTCGCGCACACGCGCACACTTCATTCGTTGTGCCCATCCCGCATGCGACTCTTCTGAAATTTCTGGGCGCGTGTTTGCCTTGCTTTCGCGCCTTGATACGGGAATGCCGCAGGTGGAGTCTGCGTGCGTGTGCGTGCCATCCGTTGGAGGACACGCACATTCACTTCCCCACTCACAAACAGAGTCTGCCCCCTACCGAAGAAACAACAACAGCGGCAGAGGGCGAGCAAACTCAAGCGCTGATACCATGGCTACCGCTGACGCCTCGCTTTCTTTCACACGCCTCGCTCTTACACACACACAAACTCGGGGGAAAGGATGACTTCCGCTACTCTACCCATGCTCTGCATCAGAGCGGGAAAAAAAAAGAATGTAAACAAAAGCCCGCTCAAACTTAGTTGTGCAAAACGTGGGCAAGGGTCTTTTCAGTTCTGTCAAGATGCCCGCCACTACCACCGCAGTTCTCCCTCGCCACCGTCACCGAGAGAGTGCCAGGTCGGTCGTCCAGAGACTCCATGCGATTCCGGTACAGCTGTTGCCCCCGCACGTGTTCAAGCTACAGCACGCCGCCAGCAGTTGCGATTCTGACACGGGCAAAGATGCACCTTCCGTTTCGCCGGCAGCAGCGTTCGATGCTACCGCGGCTGCCGACGAGGGCACCACAGGCGACGCGTGCGCTGAGCTGGGCATGAATTCCGTCTGCTTGGTTACCACTGCCGCTGCCGCCGCGCCGTCATCGACGCGTGCATCCGCGACTGGCGAGGGAGCGCTCATCTCTTCTTTTGCTTCACCAGCGGCTGAGCAGCGCTTGGCCTACGAGGTGGCCGCCGCACACGCGCTGCGCGGCGGTCGTGTACTGTTCCTCAACGCCCCGACGAGTCAAGCCTTCTCGCTGGCAAGGTTTGCGGTGACCATTGAAAGGCAGTGGATGGCGTTGCAGCCACGGCGGCAAGAGGCACTAAGCGTGCGACAAGGCGACGCCGCAACGCTGCACGATGCCCAAAACTTCACACAGATGGGCTGTGCAGGGCGCACTGCCTCGTCACCAGTTTCTGCTCGCACGGCGTCGTCGGAACCGTGCTTGCAGTCGCTCAACTCCGAAGCTCAACTTCGAGCCCGTCAGCGAGCGGTGCTGGACGCTGTGCGGCGAGTAGAGGTGCTGCCTTGCACTTCCATGGAGGACTTCTACGCCGTGTGCCAGGCCTACACGTTCCCCACCGTTACCGTAGCCGATGGTGCTCCAGAGGCTTCGGGTCCAGAAGGCACGCCAAACTCGCCCTCCTCACGTGTGTGTGGTGTGACATGTTCGCGCGGCAGCGGGCAGCCTAGTGCGTCGAGGGAGCCGAAGATGAGGACCGAGTTGGTGTTTCCGTCCTCGCTGTCTTTCACGGATTCCGGTGCGGTGACGGCCACCGCTGCTGCCGCTGCCCCCGCCTCATCGTTGGCAGCTTTATCCGCTGCCGCGTCGTCCCCCACGGCTGCTCGCACCTCCACGCTGCATGAGGTGGACATCGTACCGCTGTGTATCGTGGACGGGTTTATGGGGCGAATGTCGACGTCAGCGCTGCTCGAGCGCGCGTCCGGTCAGGCCATCCCGCTTCTGCATTACGTGCTGTGCCTTTTGCAGCGTCGTCTCAAGTGTGCGGTGATGTTGGTGGAGGCGGGAGGGAGCGTGGCGAGGGGTTGTGGCGCTTGCTGGCCTTCCTCCTCGTCACCGTCAGAAAGCCTGGCTTCTGTGAGCTCTCTCTCGGGCGGGCATCCGCAGAGCCGAAGCGACGCTTGCGGTGACCTACCATCTCCTGCGATGGTGCTTGCCGCCTCAGACCTGGTACAGCGGCTGCGTTCCCCCCACATGCATCCGTCGCCAATCGTGCCCGTCTCTCACGCCGCATGGTCCCTGGCGCAGGTTCCGGCGGTGAGCTTCAGCGAGGTCGGCGTTGAGGTCGAGCGCCAGCCAGGAAAGAAAGCGGCGCGAGCCGATGGCGCAGCTGAACACACGGCGCGCACGTGGTTCTCGCAGGCGCCGCCCGTCTCCCTCCATGACGTGCAGTTATCTGTAGCGTACGTCGAATGCGATTCCGTGTGGCGCCCGCTGCGGCACGGCGACCGCCACATGGAGGCTTGCGATGCAAGGAGCGGCGCCACTTCACGGCACGATGAGCTCCTCCTCCCTTTCAGCGTGGCATGGCGGTACCGTGTGCATCTCATGAAGACTACTGTTGGCGAAGCTGCTGGCACGCGGGCCGTCGGTACTGATAACCTCCTGCAGAATCGCCGGAGCAGTCCGAGTGGGCCTCTCTGGCCCCCTTCTCGTGGCTCGCGTCGGCCATCGGGAGTGCTGACGTGCTCATCTGGCACACCCAGCAGCATGCAGTACACTGGTTCATGGATGCGGAGCTCCCAGTGGCGGTACCTGTAGATCCTAGTAATGGCCGCTGAGGGCTGTGACAACGGCGTTTGCGTAGTTTGTGTACGCGGAAGGGGGGGGGTCTGTGCGTGCGTTGGTATCTGCGTATGTGTCTGGCTAGCCATGGCCGTCCCTGCTACTGCTATTCCTTCCCTCCTTCCCCCACACACACACGCACACACAAGCTGAAGGCTCTCCTCGTGACTGCCAGTTGTGTGCACATTTCTCACGAGCAGGTTGCCAAGGCAGGCATCGCTTCAGGAACACGGGTATCACACACGCGGCGCCGGAGTCCATAGTGCCGCTCTGGTGCCGCGCGAGTGCTGTCCGAGATGTGCGCATGGCCTCTTTCTCGCGGACTCGCTCTCATTCATGCATTTGATCCCCTCGCCGTCTTTCTTGGCACATGCGTCTTTCTACGTCTGTGCTTGTGTGTGTGTCCGAACCTTCTGTCTCTCGTGCTTGTACGCCCGCCCGCGCCCCCTCACGGTGTTGGTCCACATGGCTGGCGGACGCGTTCACAGAGTACGTGAGCCCATACATACAGATACCCACCCACAGCGATTGGGTCTTGTGGACACGGCGAACCCAGGTCCTCCCTCCCTCCCTCCCGCTCGTTCTGCCCCTTCCGTGGTGCATGTGCCTGTTGGAGGCAGGCCTAAGGCATTAACACGTTGTTTTGGGCGTCATCTGTACGGTCGTGCTTCATTTTTTTTCCGGTGGCAGCCGAAACTCGTCAGAATATGGAGGAGGAAGACTCCATTCTGGGCCTGGTGCCCGCCTCGCTCCCCGTTCACACGGACAGCGAGGATTCAGTCGTCGCGAGCGGCTACGTGGGGGGTGGGCCCGGTAGTCCGGCGGCTGCAGGCGCGGACACTGATGACGGTAGTAGCTGGACCTTCGAGCACGTCCTTCGCGCAACCATCGCGGACGCAGAGGAGAACGACAACAACGACGCTGAGGCAGGGCGAAGTGGCGGCGACGAAGAGGACGACGGCAGCGACGTCGCTGACAACGATGAGGAGCAGGTGGAGGATGCGGTAGATTTTCGCGACGGCGGCGCGCCCTCTGGTGCGGAAGGTCACGCCGGAGCGTCTGCCGGTGCAGCGGAGGGCGGCCACGCGGATGACGTGATGCTGCTGAGCATCGGGGATAAGAAGGCGGCAAAGCGGTTGGGTAAGAGGCTGTACAAGCGGTGGAAGAAACTGCACAAGGCCTCCCAGTCGAAGAAGGACAGGCACAAGAGCAGCAAGAAGGCCGGCTCTCAAAAGTCGAAGGGCAAGGAGAAGGCCTCCAAGCACAAGAAGGCAAGCGGCAGCCGCAAGAAGACGGGCACCAAGGCGCGCAGGGACGACCACGACGACGACGGTGGTGAGGGGAGCATGTTCCTGAGCATGGCGGACGGCGCGGATGATGTGGATGGCGAGCTCGGGCTGGTGCCGGCGGCCGATCTCTCCGACGCGGCGGCCGCCATCGAGGCGCGTTTGAAGAAGGCTGCCCTGCGCGAGTCCAAGATGCGGACCGAAAAGGCGGTCAAAAAGGCGGCGCAGCGCAAGACGAGTTCTGCGGAGCTCGCCGCCATTGCCAAGGAGCTGGTCGCTGCGATGGCGAAGGCTCGACAGCTGGACGAAGACATCATTAGCGGCCGCAACACCTTCCCCGGCGCCTTCCCGCTCAACCGCGTCGCTCTCAAGAGCATTGTGCAGGCTCGGTGCCGGCAGGGGTACATAGTGGGTCCGCTCGTCGAGGCGGGCATCCTGCAGGAGCTGAGCTACTGGCTCTACGATGTCGACCGCGCTGATCCAGCGCCGTACGAGCTGCGCACAGCAGCGCTCGATATCCTGGTCTCTTTACCGATGGAAGGCAGCATTGCTGCGACGGAGGACCTCACTGCGTTCATGGGTGTGAGCCGCGAGCACCTCATCAAGACGGACCTAGGCCGCGCCCTGAACGCGCTTCGCCGCTACAACGAAGAGACGATCGACAACAAGGGCAAGTGCGTGCAGCTACTGACCACTTTCAGTCGCGTGATCAGCGGCGCGTCGGACAAGGACCAGATGGATGAGCACAAAAGCAAGGCTGTGTGGAAGTGCCAGCGCGACCCGACGGTGGCCTCGCCATTTGAGGTGCTAGAGACGTGCTCAGAGGCCTTCCAGAAGTCGTTCATGAAGCCCGACCCGCGCGACCCGACATCTTACAACGGCGTGCTACCATGGAGGCCGCCGGCGGCAACCATAACAAACGTCTCAGGTAAGCTGGGCGACTACATCGAGAAGGCCAACATTAACCCGCGACGATGAAACTGTGGGTATGCGACAAGAGCCGCTACCCCTTCCCCCCCTGAAGCCGTGCGGTCTCCCCCTCCTCACCCTGTGTGGTCTATTCACTGTGGAGTTTGGACAGAGTGCGTCAGCCCCCTCCTCCCCGGTTACCTTCCAGCCACTGCCGGCGCTTACCTCATCCTCCCTCTACCTGGTGCCGCTTCAGCATCTTGAATGGAATGGTGATGTCATCGTTGGTTTGCTGCTTTTTTTTTCGCTGTATTGGGCCCCTCGAGACACAGGTGGGGGGATGAGGGGGTGGGCTTGCACAAGGTGGGTGCTGTCGCGTATCCGATCTCGCATTTGCCTTCCTTTGCGTTACGCACGCGCGCTCTCGTCTGTGGGCCTGTGGGTCGCGCACCTTCGGGCATGCCGGCAGGACGTCGGCAGTGAGCTCGATTCTGGTTCCGTTCTCTCCTCGTCGCGGTTCGTTCGCTTGTGTTTCTCTATTGTTCTGGTACGCGCGCTCGCTATATATATATGTGTGTGTGTTTCTTCTCTTGATTTCTCTCTGGGCACTTTCTTTCCATGCTTGAGCGACTTGAGTGTGCCTATGCGAGACTCACGTACAGGCGAAAGGACACGCATAAAAGGCCTCACAGGAGGGCGTGCGGCTGCCCACGTCGTGCCGAACGAGTGGGAAGAGTGGGACGGAGAACAGAAGGGCTGAGGGAGCCGCGCGTGATCGAGATTGCACGGCAGTAGAAGCAGTGGAGAGGCGGGGGAGGAGAGGGGGAGAGGAAGGGAGGGAGGGGGAGCGAAGACGTCACGCCTCTCTTCCTCTCCCTTCCTTCCTTTTCCCCCCTCCTCCCCCGCCTTGCCTCGCCTCGCCACGCCCCCACTCCCTCTCTTTTTGTGTCGTCTTCTCCGTCTTTCCCCTCTCCCCTTAAACAACGATTGAGGCCGTGTTGGGGATGACATATCATATCCTGCACTTCGCTCTCCTCCCTCTCAGCGATGTCGTTACATCGGAAAACAAGAACAACTTGACAAACTTGCAGGGAAGTAATCTGCTACCTTCGCGCACTCCTAGAGTGTCGCCATGCCTATGCCCCCTTCCCCACCCTGTTTTGCATCCTCTACGCCGTCGTCGTATGATCTCGAGCAGGATAGCTTCACACCGGTCCCTCTTTTGGCCGTGTTGGCTGCGATGTGGGCCACCCACACGTGGCGTTCGCGCGGGCCACCGTACCGCTCTTTCGCCTCGTTGTTTTCGTCTTCTTTCTGCACGCATATTCTCCTCCGTCCTCCTCCCCCCTGCCTTCTCTACACCTTGTCTGCATCGGACTCTGCCATCCTTCGCTTTCGTTCCTCCCTCCTTTGCGCTTTCTACTCGTGTATCTCGCGCGACCACACTCCCACCTTTTCAATCTGCGGGCTTTCGTGCACACCTGCCTCGTATACGCACGAACGTACATACATGCAACTACCACCGCTGCCGCACCCTGGCCACGTGTATCTGCACCACAAAGTCGTTGGCGGTTGAAGTACCACTGCTCTGGCCGGCGTGCTGCGCGAACAGCGAAGGAGCGTGTCTCTGTACAGGAAAAAGGTGTGAGCACGGCAAAAAGAAAGCCCTGCATCTCCCTTCATCTCCATTTTCTCGACGCGGGTACACAACACGCTCATTATCCCGTAACTGTGCATCATCACCATTTTGACTGGTTTCGTGTTTTCGTGTTGTCGTTTTGTTATTATCTTCTCTCCCCCACCCCAACTCACTCGCTCACGTGTTCACCCACTCGCTCACCCACCCATTTGCTCTGGGTCGTGCATGGGCGCGTGCGTGTGCGTGCACGTCTTTCGCTTACTTCTCTGTTCACGCTTCTTTCTATTTGCTGTCCCCTCCTCGAGCCCCGCTCCTCCTCCTCGTGTTTCTTGCCCTTCATCGCAGAAGGCTTTCCTGCGCGCGCGCGTGTGTGTGTGTGCCTCGGCGAGCGTCTCGGTGCGGCAGCGGGTCTTCGCGCCATCGGGTCCCTGTCGCTCGTATACGCACTTTCACACGAATAGCACACTCACCAAAGGCGCTATCCTAGTACTGCCCCTTCACCCCTCTTTCTACGTCTTCCTGCTTCTCGCGTTTTGCGTTCTTCCGCCCCCCCTTCCCCCTTCCCACACTTCAGGTGATGTCAGAGAAGTCAGTGCGGTCTCGACGGCCCTTGTCGGTCTCTCGCGCCTCTGCGCGTGCATCAGCCGCATCTCGCCCGCAACTGCATAGGACCGTGAGCAGCGACGGTGCATCCCCGTCTCAGGCAACGGCCCCCATGTACAGGCCGCTGCGCTACGTGGGCCGTGGCAGCTTCGGTGTCGTTCTTCTCGCCGAGGAGGTGCATACAGGTGTCAAAGTTGCCATCAAGCGTGTTCACTATGACGCCCGCCTGCATAACCGCGAGGTGGCGATCTTGAACTCCGTTCTCGTCGACAACCCGCGGCACCAGCAGCCATCGCACACTGTTGTCGACAGCAATGACGCGTCGCGACTCCCCGGTGGCGCGGCAAGGGCCTCGTCTACGTCCTTCCTGTCAGCATCGTCATCCTCGCACACCGTGGAGGACGTGCACCTGTGGCCTGGCACACACCATCCGAACATCGTCGAACTGCTTGACTTCTATGTCACCTACGACACCGCCTCATCAGAGCAAGCGCTGGGGCCGGACATGGTCGGCGTCGGGGGTGCCAGTGCGGGCTTTGAGTCCCTGCCATCGCACCACCCAGCAGCGCATCGGTACCCCTTAAGCGGTGGCAGCGGCGCCGCTTCCACGAGTGCCCCGCCGGTTTCAGCTCCCCTGGCGGCGTTTGCATATCTCGAGATGGTGATGAGCTACTTACCGATGGACCTGTGCTATGTGAAGAAGTACTATTTTCGGTTTCACGACATGCCCACTATGGTCACATCCAGCTCGCCATCTCCCCTCGCTTCGCCGGAGCAGGCAGCGGCAGAGCTGTTGTCCGGCGAGCTGCCGGAAGGCACGGCAGACAGCCCCCCGGCGTCACCCAAGCACGCCGGGACCGGCTGCAACGGTAGCAACAGCAGCCGCCACAGCAGCACCGGCGGCAGCGGTGGTGATGCTTTCAACCACCTTCCCCTGCGCTGGGTGAAGGTGGTGCTGTTCCAGCTGGCCCGGGCGTTGGCGTTCATGCATGTGCGCCATGTCTGCCACCGTGATTTGAAGCCTGCCAACGTCCTTGTCGACCCTGACACCGGCCGCGTGCAGGTCTGCGACTTTGGCAGTGCAAAGCAGATAGCGCGACCTGCAGAGGAGAAGAACGTGTCGTATATCTGCTCCCGCTACTACCGAGCTCCTGAGCTACTTTTCGGTGCGCTGCACTATGGTTGCGCCGTTGACATGTGGTCGTTTGGCTGCATCGCCGCGGAGCTCTTGCGCGAGTCGGGCAAGCCCCTCTTCCGTGGCTGCACCTCGATCGATCAAATGGCGGAGCTGTTTAAGGTGCTGGGGGCGCCGTCGAAACGGGAGATGTACGCCATGAACCCCCAGTGTGCAGAGGCGCTGCTGCGCACCCGCGCCATGCACCGCCACCAGAGCCTCGACACCGATCCTCATTCTGGCAGCGGCGGCGGGGTGCGGCAGGATCGATCCTGCGGCCTGGAACTTGAGGTGGACTACCAGGCGGAGGAGGAGGACGACGTCGAGTTGCGTGGCGGCGCGCAGCAGGGCGGATATGACGTCGATGGTCATGGAGACTTTCTGCGCGACGCGCTAGACGATGGCATCTCGTCTCAGGCCTCGGCATCGCCTGGTATGGCGACGGCATCGCCACCGTCGTCCTCCACCAAAGACCCTCGGGATTACAAGACGGCGTTCTCTGCGCCACCGTCAACTGCAGCCACGGCCACGCTGGATGACGTGGCACCTACGCCGTTTGAGGAGTACTACGATGTTCTGAAGGTGCACGCGATACCGTGGCGAAGGCTCTTCCCCGCTGACACACCTACGGAGGCGGTGGCGCTTGTTGCGTCGTTGCTGTGCTACGCACCTGACAAGCGGCTCACTGCGGCGGAGCTGGTTGAACACCCCTTCTTTGACGACCTCTTCAGCGCTGCAGATGCTCAACTGGGAGCAGTAGGCCGCGATACTGCAACTGCCATGGCAAGTGGAACGACAAATTCCCCCAGCGAAGATGACGGGGTTGCGTCTGCGGCGCTGCGGCTGCCGAATGGCCGCCTCATGCCATTGTCTATGTTCCAGGTCACGGAGGTAGAGCGAGGCCTGTACACAGACGCCTTCCTCACGCGCATGGCGCGACAGGCGGAGCTGGTGGCTGCGGCCATGAAGCAAGACGAATACCCATGATGCTTGTTTTGGTTTCACTTGTTTGCTTTGGTTTCTTTTCTTCTGGTTAGTGGGGGCATCTGCGAAAGGCGGCGAAGTGATCTGCCCACACACACACGCACACGAAGGAAATCTGCATGCCTCTTCCTTTTTTTTTTAGGGTTTGTTGTGTTCGTTGGCTGACCACGTTCTCCGCATGCGCCGTTGTACATTTTATCCACGCTGCTGCCGCTTCCGCTGCCTCGTCCTCTCGATGTTGATACACACTCAGAGCGAAAGAGGGATGCGTTTGCAGCGTCGTGTCTTTCCCTCTGCATGAAGTTGAGTGAGTGTGTCTGATGGAGTATCCGCGGGAGAGCATCGATGGTGCACGGCGCACCATGTTTCTCCCCCCCCACTTCTGTTTTCTTCCGTGAAGCCTGACTCCTCCTGTGCACCTCACTGATCGTGTGTCTCCACCCACCCACAAGCACCTTCCTTTTGCTTTACTTGGTTGTCATCATCCTGTTCCCGCCCTTTTTATCTTTGTGCGTGTGTGTGTGTGCGTGTTTTCTTTTTTTTCTAGTTCTCCTTTAACTGGTTATTGTGGTGCCATCTCGTTTTCCTTTTTTGTGCGTGATTTCACGTCTCTTCTTCGCTACGAAAACACCCCGGCGACAGCTACGTTTCATTTCCTTTACATCCCCTCCCTGCCCTCTCCCCCGGACCGTCTCACCCTTCCGCCTCCGTGCTGTGGCCTGCCGTCATATCTGCTGCTGCAGTCACCGCCATCACCGCAACCAAAAGCACACACGGCAAACCCGCAAGGGAGCCACCAGTGGAAAGTCAAGCACCGCAACCGCAACAGCCACACACGGATATACACAGACATACAAGGGGAAAAAAGAGGTACACGAATACGAACGAAATAAAAACGTGTCTTGGGCTGCCACACACACGCACACATTTACAGAAAACATGCACATGCATATATATATATATATCTGTATGTACGTAAATACATATATGTATATATACATATGTATACATCTCGGTTGCTGTTGTTGTTTCTTCTGTTCCCGTTGCGTTGTGTGCGGGCCCATTTTTTTTTTTGCGCTGCTCTCTCTCTCTCTCGTTTTTTTCTTTGTGTGTGTGTGTGTGCCGTTCCTTGGCCTTCCTTCCTTCTGAGTGGCGTATACGGCGGTGTGCACGTGCGCTGCCACGGGCATTTGTGTGAATGTGTCTACGCACATCGTTTTCCTGACCTGTTCCTCTTCTTCGATTTTGTTCCTAACTCCTTTTCGTCTTACTTTTAAAATTATGATGCCCCTCATGACGGGAAGCGGGCGTGCCTCAGCGCGTGGCAGCGCAGGATCGAGTGCACCCTCTCCCCATCCCCTGCGAATGCTGCACCACC
>NC_018249.1:177136-178090 GCF_000227135.1 Leishmania donovani | reverse complement strand
TATACATCTCGGTTGCTGTTGTTGTTTCTTCTGTTCCCGTTGCGTTGTGTGCGGGCCCATTTTTTTTTTTGCGCTGCTCTCTCTCTCTCTCGTTTTTTTCTTTGTGTGTGTGTGTGTGCCGTTCCTTGGCCTTCCTTCCTTCTGAGTGGCGTATACGGCGGTGTGCACGTGCGCTGCCACGGGCATTTGTGTGAATGTGTCTACGCACATCGTTTTCCTGACCTGTTCCTCTTCTTCGATTTTGTTCCTAACTCCTTTTCGTCTTACTTTTAAAATTATGATGCCCCCCATGACGGGAAGCGGGCGCGCGTCAGCGCGTGACAGCGCAGGATCGAGTGCACCCTCTCCCCATCCCCTGCGAATGCTGCACCACCTCTGGCGGTGACAGGGGCCCGGTGACTAGGACGTGGGGAGGTCAGAGCGAGTCGTCGTCGCGGATGCCGGCGGCCAGGTCTTGGATGGCGCTGCTTCGGAGCGACCCGCGACAGTGAGCACGTTTGCATGACCCATACGATGCTTGCGAGCTGTCAGCGTGGCTTGCGCGCATCCGCCCTCCCTCCTCCGGCCCTCGCACTGCCTACTGGTGCGGTGAGCCTGAGAGCCACCGTGAGGGCGACGCACAATACGACGACCGGCATGATGGGTGCGGCGGTGGGGCGACCTGCGAGGCGGCGCGTGGTGGGTGGGGAGCTCTGAGGCAGAGGGCATGCCCTCAGATGACTGGGTGGGCGCATTGCTGTGACGTGTGTCTAGCGCTGCGTCGCACCACGCGGATGTGGGCCTGCGACAGGGCCTGGGGGTGCGGAAGGTAGAGTAGGAGGTAGCATAGCGGTCTGACCGACGGTCTATGGCAGGAGGACGCGTATTGGTAAGGCCGAAAAACCAATGTTTTCGGGTTTCGGTCTATCACGATCGGGTTATGGGGTGGCGGTGATTCACTCACAAAGTAATGGT
>NC_018249.1:170415-177037 GCF_000227135.1 Leishmania donovani | reverse complement strand
ACTAGGACGTGGGGAGGTCAGAGCGAGTCGTCGTCGCGGATGCCGGCGGCCAGGTCTTGGATGGCGCTGCTTCGGAGCGACCCGCGACAGTGAGCACGTTTGCATGACCCATACGATGCTTGCGAGCTGTCAGCGTGGCTTGCGCGCATCCGCCCTCCCTCCTCCGGCCCTCGCACTGCCTACTGGTGCGGTGAGCCTGAGAGCCACCGTGAGGGCGACGCACAATACGACGACCGGCATGATGGGTGCGGCGGTGGGGCGACCTGCGAGGCGGCGCGTGGTGGGTGGGGAGCTCTGAGGCAGAGGGCATGCCCTCAGATGACTGGGTGGGCGCATTGCTGTGACGTGTGTCTAGCGCTGCGTCGCACCACGCGGATGTGGGCCTGCGACAGGGCCTGGGGGTGCGGAAGGTAGAGTAGAGTTTAACTCATGTCGTGCGGTAGAGAAGGGATGTAGTGACGGAAAAAGACTACGAAGCTTCCAAGTAGAAAGCGGTGAACATTCTCTCCTGTTATTGTGCCTCGGCGTCGATCGCTCTCTCTCGCGCTCTTGGTGTCTGCCCGGATGTATATTGAGTGCGCCTGTGCGTGTGTGTGGGTGGCTCTCGATGTATACGGGGAGTGACGTACGCACGCAAAAAAAAAAACGAAACACATTTCTCTCCGCCGACGACAACATTCTCGAGCGGGCGCACACACACGCACACGAGGGACAAGCAATCAAGATGGACTGAGATAGGTTACCGGTGTCGTGGGCTCTTCCCCCCTCTTCTTTTTCTCCTTTTCTCTGGTTCTTTCATGTTCGCAAGCGCAGAAGCAACGCCACGGGCGCATCCGGTGGTTTGCCGACCCTTCGCACGGCGAGCCTCACAAGGAGAGAGAGAGAGACAACGACGAAGTGAGGCATGTGCACTTGCTAGCGAGTCATGGTGCACGTGCAAGGGAAACTAAAATTGAAACCCGAGCAAAGAGAAAAGTCTCTCTTCCGTGAGGTGCGACGTGCTTCCCTCCCTCGTCCCACCTTGACGCGCCCTATCCACTCTCTGGCAATGTCTTTCGCCAAATAAAAAGTGGCAGATCGCGCGTACGGCTCGCGCTCTTCCCGCCTACCCGCCCTCGCGGCCTTTCGGTGGGCTCATGGCATTTTGTGTAGCGATCTATCAGTGCGTTTCCGCTTCTCACTGTGAGCCGTCTCGCATCCTCTATCGCTGCCTTTCTCCTACACCCTGCCCTTCCCTCCACCGCCCTTACCGCTTTTCGACCCTTTACTTCGGCATGGCTCACTGTACGGCTGAAAGCTGGTCGCTCGTCACATTGGAGGTACAACACGCACGCAGGGAACGATACGAAATAAAGGGCGTGCTTCCGTGTGTGAGGCCTTGCATTGTTGTTGTTCGGACCACTTTTTGACGGGTGAACTTGTGTGTTTGTGTGGGTAGGTGTGCGCGCACGTTGGTAGCCAAGATCGTTTTGCTGAGTTCCTAGGCTGATCTTTTCGTCGTTGTCTTTCCTGCATCCTATCCTCCTCCTCCTGGCGCGCTTTCTCAGTTTCGTCTGTCAGGCGGTGAGGCGGCGAGCGCCACTGAAACACGGCTGAAAAGAAAGCGAGCTGCATGCAAGCGCCGTGGGGGGGGGGTGGGCGCAGAGACCGCCAACACGCACGGTCTACACGGGGAGCCATACGGTTGCTCGCTGACGGTGTCCGATTTGGCGCCACTCCATATTCTCTCTCTCGCGCTCGCATCCCCTTGTTGTGTTGGTGCGTGCGTGCAGGCTCTTTTTTTTCAAGCATGTACCGTCGTCTCTCGCGCGTCGCCTCGTCGCAGGCGGAAAGTCGTCCCCGCACCGTTGCGTCTGCAGCGGGCTGGGCGCCGACGCAGTCCTTCAGCACCGCCCATCCCCCACGCGGATCATTCAACAGCGGGGCCGTGTCATGGCTTGTCGCGGCCTCGCGCGGCCTACGCATGCACACCTTTGTGATGGGTACCCCAGTCAACCGTGTGCAACGCCGCGGCTACTTCTCGAACGGGCCGCATCATCAAGAGCACTCGGTCAACCTTGACAGCGGTACAGGCAAGGCTACCGATGGTAGTGGTGCATCGGCGGCGTTGTCCTTGTCGTCCGGGGCGTCGTCGCACGCGGCTGTGCAGGCTGGCATTGAGGCTGAACTCCAGGCGCTGCGCAGCAGCTATCTGGAGCCGTACGACGGCGTGTACCGCTTCCTCACGCCATTCAAGAGCACAACCCCGATGGTGATGTTTCTGGGCAACCACAGCTCTGGCAAGTCGACCCTTATCAACTATCTCTCTGGCTGCGAGATCCAGGAGACTGGCGTCGCGCCGACGGACGACGGCTTCACGGTGATCAAGCGCGGAACATACGACATGGACGCTGATGGGCCTAGCGTGGTGAGCAACCCCAAGTACCAGTACCAGTCGCTCCAGCAGTTTGGCATTTCCTTTGTGACGCACTTCAAGATGAAGACGCGCGCAATGCCGGCGACGTCGCAGATTCCGATGGACATGGTGCTCGTCGACACGCCCGGCATGATCGACACACCCGTGCACGCATCCTCGGCCGAGCAGGCGGGGAGCGGTGACCACACCCGCGGCTACGACTTCCTCGCCGTGACGCGGTGGTTTGCGCAGCAAAGCGACGTCATTCTTCTCATGTTTGACCCGGCGAACCCGGGGACCACAGGCGAGACGCTCGACGTGCTCACCAAGTCCCTCACCGGGTACGAGCACAAGTTTTTCTTGGTGCTGAACAAGGTAGATGTCTTTGAGAAGGTGACCGATTTTGCGCGGGCGTACGGGACGCTGTGCTGGAACCTCAGCAAGGTCATGAAGATGAAGGACATCCCGCGCGTGTACACTACTTCAACACCGCTGAAGAAGCTGAACGAGGCGTCCGGCAAGCCGCCAACCGCGACGACGCCCGCCACCAGCACTGTGCCAGCGGCGGAGCTGTCACGCCAACGGAACGAGATTCTCAATGAGATACGCGCTGCTCCGATGCGGCGCATGGACAACCTCATCACTGAGACGGAGGAGAGCGCGCGCAACCTCCTCCTTGCCTGTAGGGTGTCTAAAGTGCTGCGGCAGGATTACCGCCAGCGCGAGGTCTTCGTGTACTGTGCCCTCGGTGCGGCTTGCCTAATTGGACCCGCAACAGCCGTGGCCCTCTCTTCCATCACCATTACCGGTACAGTGCTCGTTGCGCTCGTGTCCGTTGCCGTCGGCAGCGGCGGCCTCGCGGGGGCGCGGATGCACCTGCGCGAGTTTGAGCACCGCTTGTTGCAGTCTTGCGACAACGCGCTTGGCCGCCTCTTCACAACAAAGACACGCACAAAGGACGTGGAGGTGCGCTGGCAGCGCACCGTGAGACCCGAGCTACTGCGCATCGCTGCCGCGTCGCATGAGAAAGGCTCCAGTGGCATCATGGCGCTGCCGTCGTGCTCGGCGCGGGCGTGCCGCGGGATGCAATACGTTATTGACCATGAGGTCCCAGCGCTGCGCCGCAGGGTGAGCGAGTACAAAGAGGACTTCTTCCAAGGGCGCTGCGCCGCAGCGCATCACAAGTGAGCAGGGAGGCGCGCACAAGAGGCCCCAGTGCGCACGCGCATGCGTCCGTGCGCCGCTCTTTGCCTGCCTGCCTGATCGCTACTCACCGCACCTTTGTCCGTTCCTGCGGTGCGCACTCACGCTCTCAACATCATCGCCCACATTCTCTCCAGCCCCGTTCTCGTTAGCCCCTCACGCCTGTCTGTGCTCTGCACCGCCGCACCGCCGTGAGCGTGCGGAGAAGGCCGCGGCAGAAGAGTGCTTCGGCAGAGGCAAAGGGAAGGGAGGGGGAGTTTTGTGTGTGTGTGTGTGCGATACTTCACGCCTAAGCACACCAGCGTGCCCAACGACATATTGTGGCTCACTGCAGTGAGCTTGTGAAAGACCGACAGTCGCACAAGGAGGGAGCGGAAAAGACGCAGTACAGTGGCCACTGCCGCTTTAGTCCACACCCACGACGCTACCGTTTTCCATGGCTCAGGCTTCACTACATGTCCTTGCGGCGGAGTGCGCGCGCCGCCTCTCATTCTCTCCGCCCCACCCCTTGCGTCGCCTATTGTGCCTGTGAAGTGCCACCGACACCTTCTCGTGCCTTCTCCACTCCTCGCCCTCGCCTCAGGGGATCCAAGTGACCGCATTGCCATCCTGCTTCCTCACTCAATCGCATACGAACGCACACCGGCTAGCCCACAGTAACGCGTGCCACGGCAGCTAAAGAGCACCGCATCCATTCTCCTGAGTTTTTTTTTTGTTTTGGTCCTCAACTCCGTTGTTGGCCCTCATCGAGCTGCACACGTGTGTGTTTTTCCGGCGGTCGCTCTGAACGCTGCCGCACCTTCCGCCTTTTGTTTTCTCGTCACGTCACAGAGCGGAACCCGAGGACAACGCAGGAACACGACGCTCGCTCACAGCCTCTGCCGCAGTCATGCAGTTTGTGATCAACTCCTCGTCCATTCTTGCGCCGGCGTTGCAGCATGCTCTCGAGAGCGTCTTGAGTGTGCCGGCGCTGTGCATCGAGATGTGTGCCGAGGGTCCCCACCGCGTTACAGTAGATGGGAAGACCTTCCGCGGGCTCCAGCCGTTTCTGCAGGCGCTGCGCCGCACCGCCGTGACACCGGAGCAGAAGGCCTTCCTCGGGGAGGACGAGGAGCAGGTATCGCTGGTGAACCAGTGGGTTGGCGCGGCGGCTGTGCTAGACGCCGACGTCGCGCGCGCCGTTGCCGAACCTGCCACCTCGGTTGCCAAGGCTCTCTACAGTGATGTGGAGCGCATTCTTGTGGCGACGTCGAACGCAGCTTCGCACTACCTCACCGGTAGCGAGCGCGCCACAATGGCCGACGTGCTCCTGTACGCCGCCGCCTTCAACCACTCGGCCCACACGGAGGTGCTGCCAACAACCATGAAGTGGGCTGTGCACGCACAGCAGGACGCCTACCTGGCCCCCATTCGCTCGTCGGCTGTGAAGACGGCGGAGAACCATAGCGCTGGCAAGGCTCACGGCGCGACCAGGGCGGAGGTCTCCTACGTTAAGCCGTCCGAGGAGGAGATTTTGCGGCGCCGTGCGGAGAAAGAGAAGGCAAAGGCGGAGAAGGCTGCTGCTGTCGCCGCGGCGAAAGCCTCAGCTAGCCCCAGCGCCCGCGCACCAGAGGGCAAGAAGGCCACTAAGACGCAGCTGGATTCTACGAGCCTGTGCGTGCGTGTGGGGCAGCTGACAAACCTGCGCCGTCACCCTGGCGCCGACCGGCTCTACGTCGAGGACATGGTGCTCGGTGATGAGACACGCACCATTGTGAGCGGGCTGGTGGGGAACTACGTGATCGAGGAGCTGGAGGGCACGCAGTGCCTCGTCGTGTGCAACATGAAGCCAAAGTCACTTATGGGTGTCACTTCGCAGGGGATGGTGCTGTGCGCCAAGAGGGACGCTGAAGTGAAGCTCATCCGCCCTCCGGCGTGCGCCAAGCCAGGCGACCGCATCCTATTCGGCGCCTCGTATGACGCTGCTGTCGCCGCGGCTGCCGCTCCGGAGCCGATATCGGGCAATAAGATGACCGAGGTTCTCTCCCACCTGCACACAAACGCCGACGGCGTCCTTTGCTGGAAGGAGGAGCCTGCGCGGCACCCGAGCGGTGCGGCGGTGGCCATCGCGGACATGGCAAACTGCCCTGTGAGCTGAGGCGCGGCCTCTACCAAAACACGTGGTACTGCGCGACGGACCGACGGGGCGACGGGGACCGGACAGGAGGGCAGGCGGGGGGCGCCCGTTTGCGCGTTGCTCTCCATCGAAGACGAATTCCTTTTTTTTTTCGCTGTTGTCAACACCTCGGCGCTTGTGAGGGCGAAGGGGGAAGACCCTGTTTAGAAGGGCGCAAGATGGACAAGACGGCAACAGCCGTACCCGAAGAGAGAATGCATTTGGCTCTACTGTCGCGATGCCTTCGTGCGTGTGCTTTCCTTTCAGTTTTCGTTATGTCGCGTGCGTGCCCGCTGGTGCTCGCAGCTGTGTCTGTGGATTTCAAGACGGATGCGTTCTGCGTTCGCGTGCACAGGGGCGTTCTTGTAGGCCGCATTGCGCGTTTGTGCACTGATCGACTCACTCACGTGCGCGCCTACGCAGGGAAGGCCGTCTTTCGCACCGCCATTTTTTCTTTGGTGCATCCTCGAGCCAGAGGCCATGCCACGCCTTGCGTCTTTTCCTCTCACTCTGCATGCCCCTCATGACGGGAAGCGGGCGCGCGTCAGCGCGTGACAGCGCAGGATCGAGTGCACCCTCTCCCCATCCCCTGCGAATGCTGCACCACCTCTGGCGGTGACAGGGGCCCGGTGACTAGGACGTGGGGAGGTCAGAGCGAGTCGTCGTCGCGGATGCCGGCGGCCAGGTCTTGGATGGCGCTGCTTCGGAGCGACCCGCGACAGTGAGCACGTTTGCATGACCCATACGATGCTTGCGAGCTGTCAGCGTGGCTTGCGCGCATCCGCCCTCCCTCCTCCGGCCCTCGCACTGCCTACTGGTGCGGTGAGCCTGAGAGCCACCGTGAGGGCGACGCACAATACGACGACCGG
>NC_018249.1:168939-170316 GCF_000227135.1 Leishmania donovani | reverse complement strand
AAGGTAGAGTAGGAGGTAGCATAGCGGTCTGACCGACGGTCTATGGCAGGAGGACGCGTATTGGTAAGGCCGAAAAACCAATGTTTTCGGGTTTCGGTCTATCACGATCGGGTTATGGGGTGGCGGTGATTCACTCACAAAGTAATGGTCCGCGCGGTTCTGTGCAGACAGACGTAGATATGGATATGCGCCCCACCGAGGACTTGAAACATATCAGAGCCAACGACAGCATTAACGAAAGCCAAAGAAGGACGCAGTACGGGTGGAACCCTTGCGAGGATGGCAGTAATCCGTGTGTGCTGCTGTATTCCACGGCGCTTCCCGATGCCTCCACCTGCACCTGCCTTCCGCCTTCCACGCAGAGGTGCGGAGATGCAGTGGTCCTTTCTTGTTTTTGAATCCGCTTTCTCTTGTCGCGTGCTCCGTCATGCTGGCGGTGGGGCGACCTGCGAGGCGGCGCGTGGTGGGTGGGGAGCTCTGAGGCAGAGGGCATGCCCTCAGATGACTGGGTGGGCGCATTGCTGTGACGTGTGTCTAGCGCTGCGTCGCACCACGCGGATGTGGGCCTGCGACAGGGCCTGGGGGTGCGGAAGGTAGAGTAGGAGGTAGCATAGCGGTCTGACCGACGGTCTATGGCAGGAGGACGCGTATTGGTAAGGCCGAAAAACCAATGTTTTCGGGTTTCGGTCTATCACGATCGGGTTATGGGGTGGCGGTGATTCACTCACAAAGTAATGGTCCGCGCGGTTCTGTGCAGACAGACGTAGATATGGATATGCGCCCCACCGAGGACTTGAAACATATCAGAGCCAACGACAGCATTAACGAAAGCCAAAGAAGGACGCAGTACGGGTGGAACCCTTGCGAGGATGGCAGTAATCCGTGTGTGCTGCTGTATTCCACGGCGCTTCCCGATGCCTCCACCTGCACCTGCCTTCCGCCTTCCACGCAGAGGTGCGGAGATGCAGTGGTCCTTTCTTGTTTTTGAATCCGCTTTCTCTTGTCGCGTGCTCCGTCATGCTCGCACACCGCTCCCTCGCTCTTGCGTCCCGTTCTCTGCCGTCTCTGTATAAAAACAACTCCTTTCTCACGCAAACACACACACACACGCACTGGCTCACACACGACACCCTCTATCCCTTGTGACTGAGGTAGGATCGAGCTCTGCACGGACATCTTTGCCCTCTCAAGATGGCGTCCAACATCACCGCTGAGCGCTACGAGCAGCTCAAGAAGGAGCGCACGTTCCACAAGTTCACGTACCGTGGGCTTGAGATCGACCCCCTGCTTGCGCTGAGCGAGGAGGAATTCAGGGCGCTGGTGCACGCGCGTGCGCGCCGCAACATGAACCGCCATGTGGACCGCCGCCCGCCCGTG
>NC_018249.1:159923-168820 GCF_000227135.1 Leishmania donovani | reverse complement strand
GTGGTGGCGATCTACAACGGCCACCAGTTCAACGCTGTGGAGATCAAGGGTGAGATGATCGGTCACTACCTCGGCGAGTTCTCGATGAGCTACCGCCCGGTGCTGCACGGTCGCCCTGGCGTGGGTGCCACGCACTCCTCCCGCTTCATCCCGATCAAGTAGGCGGCTCACACGGCTGTCTCTGCTCGTGTGGACCCCTATCATGACCTCTTCGCGACAGCGCACCGCCGTCGTGGGCGTGCCCCGCAGAAAGTCCGTGGCATACCTGCGTGTGGTCGTGTGCGTGTGTGCTCGTCCGGGGACGCTCGGTCTGTGCTCCTCCTTTCGTCTTTCTTCTTTGTATCTTTTCCTTTTGGCTGTCCTCGAAAACACAACAAAACTGAAGAAGGGCCCCCAAGGACACCGGACATCTTCACCGGCGTTCAAGCGCGGAGCAGCCTCACGTGCATCCATGTTCACGTGAGGTAAGCGCATCAGTCGTGGCGGTAGCTGCTGAGACGACATGCGCCTTCCTACCTTGAGTTGGGCCCCTTGTAGCGGCCAGGAATGATGGAGGCGCGTGGGTTTGAGTGGGTGGACGGCAAACCGCAGGAGGCAGTTCGGCGCCTCCAGTGCCTCTCTTCTCCTTGCGTCACCAAGTTTTTATGTGTAAGGGGAAGAGAGAGGGGGCGGGGCGGAAGGTTGATGTGGAGAGTGTACAGCGCACTTGCGCGTCAGCTGTTTGTATCATGAGGCCTCTCTCCGCGTTCTCGTGTGCCGCCTTTACCGTCGTTGCCGTCTCTTCTCAACTTGCTTTTCTTGTTCCTGTCTTTTTTACCAGTCACCGTTCAAGACGGAGCACCACGAACTGGAGGAAGGGCGTGCAGGACGACGGAGCACCTTAAAGCATTGCGACGAAGGCTTTATAACGCGTCAACATCGACACACCGGCGGCAATGCCACCAAAAAATGCCGTCAAGAGGAACCAAAAATCGTCGAAGCAGCGCGACAACTTCGACGAGGCCACCATCGACGCCCTGGTCATGGCTATCGAGGGCAAGGCGAAGAAGGGCACCACCAAGTCGCAGCTGAAGCAGAAGGAGGATAAGTCACTGAGTCGCGCGAATGGTCAGGGCTACGTTCTGAGCGAGCAGATGCGCAACGTGCTGCTGGCGCAGATGCAGCAGCCGGCGGCGCAGGAGGAGCAGTACGTGAACGTGCCGGTGCCGTTGACGGGGGAGGAGAGGGGGTGGCAGGAGGTGGCGCCGAACCGGTACATCCGGTATGAGCAGTTTGGCGGCAGCGACGCGGAAATGAACTTTATCGTAAACCTCTTCACCGCGGAGCTGACGGAGCCGTACAGCAGCTTCACGTACCAGTACTTTGTCTTTGGCTGGCCCGACCTCTGCATCACGGCATTCGGCGTAGAGAGTGAGACAACGCCCGATAGTTCGGTCGTCGGCGAGAAGGTCGGCGCCGTAGTGTCGCGCGTGACGCGCAAGGGCGCTGGTATGCCGCTGCGCGGCTACGTGGCGATGTTTGCCGTGGTGCCCAAGTTCCGCGGCTACCGCCTCGGCAGCCGTCTCGTCTCACTCACCGTCGAACTGATGCGCGAAAAGGGCTGTGACGAGGTGTATCTCGAGACGCCGACGTCGAACGTTCGCGCCCTGGGACTCTACCTGAACCTCGGCTTCGCCAAGACAAAGTACCTGCCGCGCTACTACCTTGACCACTCTGACGCCGTGCGTCTGAAGCTGTGGCTGAAGGATGCCGTCCCAAAGTCTGTCCCAGAGACGGCCTCCACGGCTGGTGTGGAGAAGGCGTAGCCGGGACTTTGAGAGCTCGTCTTGAATGAAAGGAGAAGGTGTAGGACTTTCAAGGCAGGAGGATAGGGGGGGGGTCGTGACGTGCTGCGGCGGGGAGGAGAGGGCTCAGTTGTCGGCGAGGGGGTGGTACGGCCACCCTAGCATTCTCTGCTCTTCATGCTACACTGCCCAACCCTCCCCCCTCGCTCCCACAGCCCGCATCTCCTCTGCCACACTTTCTCTGCTTTTCCCCCGCCACCCGAACGCTTTTCTTCCTATGTCGTCACTAAGCTCCTCATTGCATCACCTAAACACGACTTTCGTGTGCGCACGCCCAAGGCACGTCCATCCCCATCGTCTGCCGCCTTCATTCCACCATGCAGACAGACACACCCAACACGCACACGCACACGCTTGTGGACATCTGCCGGGGTATGCATGACTGTCGTGCATGTGCATGTGCATGCGCGTGTGTGTGCGTGTGCGTGCGCACGCGGTAGTTGCCGAGGAGCCCTCACAGGCTCGTCCTTCCGTGCGCTGTTCTCTTCCTACTTGTTCTTCGTGTTGTTTGGCTGTGCTAGTCGCCTGTCGTTTAAAGCGTGCCTGTATGTTTAACCGGTGTTGTTACGCAGCGGATGCTGCGGTGGCTACCAAGAGCATGTGCGAGCCCTCCCTGTCCTTTTCTCTGTGCTGCAGTGATGGGTCGCGTGCGTAGAGAGGCGCGGAGGGAGGGAGTGGCCGAGCTGATGGCCTTGCCTCTGGGAGAAGACAGAGAGAGAAGGGAGGGGGAAGAAGTGGGCTGCGGTGGGCCTGGTGGGGCCACACATGATTCTCCTTGGAACCCATCCCTGATGTAGCCAGAGGTGGAGGTGTTCATGCACGCATTTGACTGTTCCTTTTCTTGGCTTTCGTGTTGCCTTCGCTCGAGCGGCTTCCCGTGGCTGCAGCGCGGCGGTGCTGGCACGAAGGAGTTGAGAAGGGGGAGTGGGGCAACGTACCGTTGCAGGCACGCTGTTGTTATCTCTTGCCTCTGTGTGCTCTCGCTCCCTCCCTCCGTTCCTCTGTCTTTTTGGTGTTGCTCTGGCACGGCCCCCCTCGTGTCTTCTTCTCTCTTCCATCCCACCCTCCACCCATCCGCACACACACACACACGGCCTGTTCCCTCTCTCCATTCTACCCCTTTCTGACGTTTTTCTTTTTCTGTTATGATTGTGATGCAACACCATCCTCTAACCCTTTCCCAGAGCGGCCATGGAGAGAATATGTGCGTGTCTGTGTGTGTGTGTGTGTGCCACGTCTCTTGCGATATCGGGGTGAGCCGATGACGGCGACGGCAGTGGCGGTGCTCTGTAGAGTCCACGTAAGCACGAACAGGACTACTACGCATAACGCGAAAAAAAAACAAAAAACATTGAGCAGGTTCAAGCGCGGGCGTATGCAGCTAATACGTGGTCTCTGTGCTGGAGGCCTGCTGCTGTGCATCCTCAAAGTGGGTACTAGTAATGATGGCGGTGCGGTGGTGGTGGTGGGGACAGAGGTATGGATAGAATGGCGGCCTTCTTTTTAGTCGTTGGCTCCTTCCCACTCGTACAAGCACAAACGGGCGCGGGTGGGAAAGCAGCGCGCAAGGAGGAAGCACACCGCGCCCATGGACGCCTCCGTCTTGCTTGAGTGACGCATGCTTATCCCGTCCGTGTCTCTCTCTCTCTCTCGCCCTTTGCTTTGGCGTGCACCATCGCCGTGGTTGGTCTTCGCTTTTTTTTTTGCGTTTCCGACTTCGCGGTTTGCGTGAGGAGAACGCCGGTGATATCTCTCTCTGGCGCGCGCACACGCACATTAGCCGCTGCCGCCGAGGACGACGACGAGCTCCCCAGCCCCACGCCTATTCGCTTTCCAGCAGGCACCTTTTCCGTGCACGGCAGACGGTCTGCATACCTGTACACCGAGAGAAACGTAACGTACACTCATCGTCCCCCTCCCACCTCACTGCACGGGGCGCCTCGGGCGTGACTTGGCGCCTCTTTCTCGGCTTCCTTGCGCTGCCCATTCCATCTGGCTTGCACGCTACCTTTCACATGCATTCGCGTTCGTCTCCGCAGGCTCTCCCGGCGCTGTGTCGGCAGCAGCAGCCGTCCTTGGGACGTTCGTACATGCCCCCGGCCTCCCTGGCAAAAAGTACACAGGACAAGACGGAACCGCGAACGGAGGAGAAGACCAGACTCGGCGGCAGCTCTCCGCACGCGGCTGCTGCCGCTTCGCGGGGGATGTACGGTCAGCCGTGGAACACGCCAACGGCATTGCACTCCCTCGTTGAATCCGTGACGCGCGAGTCCAATGAGCCGGCCGCAGCTCGGGCCGGCACTAGCAGAAGTACAGCACCTCGTCCAGCCGAGTCTCGGTCGCTGCCGCTGCCGCTGCCATGCTCCACCACGGCCGCACATGAGAATTCGACCTACGCCGGACGAGTGGTATCTACGGTTGCAACGGCAGCGGCTGCGCCTTCTTCGCTACTCACAAGCACCGGCACACCAGCTCCGCTATCGGAGTCCACGGGTACCACGGCCGCCGTGCGGGCCGAGCGCTTGCGTGAGCTCGAGGACTTCCTCCAGCAGCGCGGTGGACGAGGCACGTCACTGGAGGGCCGGCACAAGGTCATTCAGAAGGCGCTCTCCCTCCTGCCTGCCGTGTATCCGCTCCTCGCCAAGGTGGCGGAGTCGATGCAGCGCTACACCGAGGACGTGACCGCGTCGCTGCGCCGCGCCGCCACGGAGAAGGCAGAAGCGCTGCGGCAGCAGGAGAGAGAGCTGTACGAGCAGTTCGAGACATTTTTCGAAGGGAAGATACGCGAGCTCATGCTGGCGAGGAAGCAGGCAGAGGAGGAGGCAAAGGCGGAGCACGCTGCCGCCTTTGCCCTGCGTCAGGAGCGCGATGTGGAGCTGATGGCGGTGAAGGAGCAGCTGGTGCAGCGCATGAACACTTGCGAGAAGACGGAGGATCAGTTCCGCGACTTCCGTCACCTGATCGCGTCTGTGTTCAATACCAATCAGCAGCTGAACCTCCGCATTGAGCAGCTGGAGGAGGTGCTAGCGCGCCACCGCATCGATCTCCCCCCCGCCAGCGAGGAGATGATGGCGTTCCAGACGTCGTTGGACGGGCAGCGGTCTTTTGTGCCACAGGCCTCGACCGTCGACGGCGACGGCGACGATGACAGCAGCAGCGGCGGCGGTGGGGTGCGTGGCGGTCGCAACAAGTCGCACAAGCTGCCGGTGCAGTTCATGGCCGCTGCCAAGCAGGAGCTGGTGAACTCACGCCTGACGCTGCAGGAGGAACTACTGCACTCGGCCTTCGACGACCACTCCGCCTATCGCATGCGCATTAACGGACTCAAGCAGCAGAATCTGGACCTCAGCTTCACCGTTTCAGAGCTGGAAGAGCAGGTGAGGGACTTGTACACGTACATCCACGAGAAGCGATTTGTGCGGCAGGTGGATGAGCAGGGCAACGAGATTGCCGTGATGACGCCGCGACCGCGCGGGGTGCCGCTGGCTTTGCAAACGGAGCTCGGCATCGATCTTCGCCACTCCACCGCCAACATCCTGTCCGAGCTCTCTACCTTGTCGATCAACATGAAGCACCAGCTCAACTCGGCCCTCCTGCGTGCGCGTCAGCTGCACACGCTGTCAGCGTGGCTCGACGAAGGGAACGAGACCGCTGCCAGCGGTGGCGGGGTCGGCGGCATGCTGGAGCGGGTCTCGGAGGCGGCCGCCATTCCGGTGTTCCCCGTTTCCGCGTGGCCGTCGATTCCGCACTTTCTGCGCACTTTCATCACCCCCGACGTGCCGAACTACTTCTGGACGGAGGCCCAAGCGGCGTGCATCCTTTACAACTTCTTCAAAAGCTACAAGGCGATCCGTCGACGCGCACGTTTTGTGCGGGATAACAAGATGCTCGCCCCACGCGTCTACCAGCTCTTCGAGCACCGTGAGGTGCTGCTGGCGCGACTGGACGCAGGAAAGGAGGATGTGGCGGCGGCGGAGGAAAACACGCCATTCGGCTACGTGGTCACACAGTTCGCCCGTGAGGTGCTTGCGAACCTGTCCCCGCAGAACGCGCAGCCGCATCTGCCGCTCGTGCTGCCGGGCACCGTCGCGCTTCGCTTCCCCAAAACAAGCAGCACACCGTCGCAGAGCAAATCGTTCCAAAGCGGCGACGGCGTGGGTGACGGCATGCACGGCCCCGGATCGCAGCGGACCCCGATAGCCGACGAGCGACTGACGGTGAAGGACTGCCCGTGGAAGGAGGCCGCCCCGATCGTGGAGTTCGAGCTGGCGCGTTTTACGTACAACCTGTGGTACGCGGCGGTGCGCTACCAACCGTCGCAGCCGCTCTGCGAGCTGTTCCTCAAGTTGGTCGATGGCCAAGTGCCCATCGAGACGTTTGATTTAATGGAGACGGTGCTGGGCCGACTGCGGCGGCGCATCGAGGGGCTGGACAGCGAGGGCACTCGCCGATTTGCGTACTCGCGGCTGGTGAAGGCGGTAGTGCGATCTGTGTCCGACATGGACGCCAAAGTAGGGCTGCGCGCCGTCCAGGCGGTGGCACAGACCTTCGAGGCGAACCACACGCCGCTGTACGGTGGCACCCTCGGCTCGGTGGCTCTCTTCGCTGATGAGACGTACTGCATGCGAGAATCGCTCACCGCCTCGTTAGAGAAAGGCACGATGCGGGCCGTGGCCAGCTGCACAGCCGACAACACGGCTGCGGGTGTGGCAGCGGCGGAGAAGCAGACGATACGGACGCCGCTTCCGTCGTCCTTGATCACCCACGAGGTGCCACTGCCGACGTCGTTCACAGCTTCCTCGCCACCGTCGATGCTTCCTCCCATAGGGGCCACGTGCATCATACGCTTCTGCCGCCACCTTGTCCACGACACACTCGAAGGCCTCTACACTCGCATCGAAGCCGCGCTGTGCCCGCTGGTGGAGGAAAGCGAGGTGGTGCTTGGCCTCTACCTGCTTCCTCTTCCTCGCGCAAAGGCTGCGCTGGCTGCGCTGGACGAAGTGACGCGTGAAGAGGGCATTCACGCTGCCCTCCTCGGATCGACGGGGACGGGCGACGGCAACTCTCTTGCGCGCGTCACGATTGGTCGCATCTCTGCGGCGGCCCTTGCAGGGACGCAGCTCAGGCCCGAGGCGGCAGATTTGCTTGGCGTACGAGGCTTGACGAGCGACTACATGATCCTGCTAGAGTCGCGCAAGAATGTGCTGAAGGACAGGCGGACGGAGGACCGGCACGTCGTGACACGCATGGTGGACAAGGCGGTGCAGGGGCTGCCGCACTTCAAGACGTCTACCCACTTCCCCTTCCGCGGCAAAAACGCCGCGTGGCTCGGCGAGTCCGGGGGGCCGGACGACGGCGATGAGGAGCCGAGGGCAGACTCGCCGCACGAGGCTGACGCGACTCTCAGCAACGCCGCTTCCGCTACCGGCCGTATGGGTGGCCTCTCCAAAAACAGTGCCAAGAAGAGTGGGAGGCGGACGGCCACGCAAGAGAAGGTGGCAACGCGCCGCAGCGGGCAACCCCCTGTGCAGGGCGGCAGCGAGAACTCCAAAACCAAGGCGCGAAGATCCCCGCAGGTCAAGCACAGCAACAAGGGGAAACGTGGCCAGGCAAGCTCACTCTCGTTCGAAGGAGGCCGCCTTGGCTCAGCGGAGAGCGATGATGCCCTATGGAGCGGCACTGCCAAGGCGCTGCTGGCGGCGTCGGAGGAAGGCAACCTGGTAGAGTGGTACAGCCTCCGGCACGCGCTGCGTCGCGCCTTGCCGACCCTTCCATGGCAAATCTTCCAACCGGACGGGCGGGAGCAGGAAACAACGACGGCCGCGTCAGTTGCCCCGACGCTGCCGTTGCTGGCAGCGTATGAAGAGGAGGCACCACACTAGCGATTCCTCCTCGGCCATTTTCAAGGTCGTTTCTCGTTTTGATGGCGCCTCATTTTCATCGGGCATGCGCATGCGCGTGCGTGTGACGTTGCATGCGAGCATAACCATGCACAACTCCAGGCAGGCGAGCGCGTTGCCTTGACACACGATGTATAACTCATCGCGGTGCGTTGGAACTTCCACGGCGTTCATGTGCCTGCCACCTCGTTTCTCTGCCGGCCTTAGGTTGATTTTGCCGAGTGCTGCTCTTCTGCCTTCATGACGAGGAGCGGCCACACCGCAGAGCGAGGTATCTCAGGACCCAGCGCACTACCTAGCGCGTTGATGAGCACAGACTCAGCCGCGCGTACTTGCGCCATCACGCGAAGGCAATCATCACTCCGCAGTTGAGATGCTAGACTTGGAGCGATGCCTTCTGAAGACGACAAGCGAACTATATGTGAATATATGCTTGTGGACGCTATTGTGCACCCGTGGTCTCTCCATAGTCATGTGGGCACTGATGCTGGGTCGCTATGCATGGCAATGTGTAAAGTGGTGCGTTCCTCTTGCATCGGCCCCTCCCCCCTCCCATGCCACACCTCTCTCCTCTTGGCTTGCCAGCCAACCGGGTGGCGTGCGGCGGCGTCGGACAACGTTCGCCAGGAACACGACCCACCCCTCTTGTCAACACGCAGGCCTTTGCTTTCTGTGTGTGTGTGTGTGCGTGGCGTCTCTGTGTATCCTTCCCTCTCATGACGCTGTACTTGATTCCAGATGCTTGCGCCCTATTCACGTCGCTCTCTGCTTCTTCTTTTTGCTGCTGCTACTTTCATGCTTTGCCAATCATCCCCGGCAACCCATCGGCTCGCTGTGCGGCCTACGCACACACACACACACACACACACACACAAACCGACGACGACGACACATCGAACTCCTCCACCAAAACTCCTCTAAACACTCCAACTGACTGTTTCTGCCTCTACGTTCTCGTTGGCCATGCTGCTAGTCATCAGTCTGCCCTCTCAAGATGGCGTCCAACATCACCGCTGAGCGCTACGAGCAGCTCAAGAAGGAGCGCACGTTCCACAAGTTCACGTACCGTGGGCTTGAGATCGACCCCCTGCTTGCGCTGAGCGAGGAGGAATTCAGGGCGCTGGTGCACGCGCGTGCGCGCCGCAACATGAAC
>NC_018249.1:156731-159824 GCF_000227135.1 Leishmania donovani | reverse complement strand
TGCGCGCCGCAACATGAACCGCCATGTGGACCGCCGCCCGCCCGTGCTGCTGAAGCGCCTGCGCGAGGCGAAGAAGCACGTGAAGGTTGGCGAGAAGCCGAAGGCTGTAAAGACGCACCTGCGCGACGTGGTGATCACACCGGAGATGGTGGGGTCCGTGGTGGCGATCTACAACGGCCACCAGTTCAACGCTGTGGAGATCAAGGGTGAGATGATCGGTCACTACCTCGGCGAGTTCTCGATGAGCTACCGCCCGGTGCTGCACGGTCGCCCTGGCGTGGGTGCCACGCACTCCTCCCGCTTCATCCCGATCAAGTAGGTGGCCTCTGTGTCCTTGAGCGGTCCGCGAAGGGGAGGGCGAGAAGGGCGCAGCTTTTTTGGATGCCGCGAGAGGGTTGAAGAGGTGCGCACGCAGGAAAGCGTAGCTCTCTCATGCAAACTCTGCCCACCTCTCTGCCTTCGCCGTCGCCTCTGCGCTTGTCGCCTTTATCTCCCGTGCGAGGTGAGGGAGTCGCACTGACGCAGGCAAGCGGCAAAAAGTCGACATGCGTGATGACACGAGGCTCTTTTCGGTTGTTCGTGCCCGTTCTCGGCGTCGCCCTTTCCTTTTCCTTTTTTTTGTTTTCATTATTTTCTTGCGTGTTCAGGCCCACCTCCTCGCAAAACTCCCACGACTATGAAAAAGACAAAAAAAACCGGCAGCAAGAGCAACGTGAGCACGAGCACGAGAGGCGGCGATGCAGAGACCAGTCCACGAATTCAGGCGTGCACCGGCAGCTACCAGTGTTTGCCGTGCCCCCCTCCCTCCCCCACCCCACCCCCACACACACGCACAGAAAAGCAGATTCACAGTGAGAGGAGCCACAAGTTCGTGCCTCCATGTGTGCGCTTGTCGTTCTGCTGCACTTTGGGTCACGGGAGCACTCGCAGGGCGCACAGATGGCCGGACACGATGACGAACTCGGCTGTAGGTAACGAAAATACGAGGCTGTGGTGGAATCGTGCGTCACCTCGCTCTGTAGAGGAGTGTGCGCGCGTGTGTGTGTATGCGCATGCCTCTTGCCGGGTCGAGAGGACGATGCGCAGTGCGCACCCCACCACCTTACGCGACACGAAAAGAGAACGCGGCCCCCTCATAAACGCTTAGTGTTCGGGGGCCGGGGGAGCGTGGTGTCAAGGCCTCTAGTGCTGCTACTCCTGTGCTACACGGGACGGCACATCACTCCTTTCCACGACCACTGCTGTTTCGCCTCCTGCTCTCTCTCTCTCTCAAATCTTCGTCGTTCTTTTTTAATCTTAAGCGCGGTTGTGTTCCACTTCGCGTTTGGCACAACGCACATGCACACAACTGCTATTTCTTCTCCCCGGGCTGTGTTGAAACCCCTCCCTATCCCATCCCCTATCCGATCCCGCCTTTTCCCCTTGTCCTTGCTGAGGTGCGTGCATGTACGAAGGCGTGGCCTGGCTTGTAGCCCCGTACGCGTACCAACGAAGCAGAGGTGTTCTGCCTGAGGACTTGCATGGATATCTTCATTAATTATCTACGGCTGTGCCTTGCAGAGGTGAAAAGGGTGTTGGCGTGTGTGTGTGTGCGGCCGCGGCGGCCCCTGCTCTTGCTTTCCAGGAAGGGTTGCCGTGCGCACGTGCCGCCACCCAGTGAGGTGGGGGCAATCATTGCATGCGACACTCGTCCGGGGCGTCGTCGCACAGAATACGCAAATGAGAGGCAACCCAGAGCATGCAGACGCCCATACACGCGCGCGCAGCCGCAGCGACGTCTGTGCTGGACACCACACCCCTCACATTCCTTTTCTTTTCCCTCTTCACATCTCTGCTAGGCCACAACGAGGCGCTGAGCAGCAGCAACGGCACCTAAACCTGCCTTGCGACGCTCTCACGCAAGGAAAGCGCTGGCACGCGCCGAAGGCGATCGCAGAGTGCGCAGGACGGAGACATCGCCGAGCCATCACCGGCTCACCTCACAGACAAGGCCAAGGCCACATACAGGCGCGCGTTGAACACCCCAACACATCCCACGAGAGAACTCTCTTTCCATTTACAGCACACACCAGGCCAACACCACCCGACGACAGGGCGGGCGCGCTCCTACACGCTTCCTCTCGTCGCTCTTGGTCCTGTGCTCACTCCTGCGTTTTCCCTTGAAAAGTCGCGGCCCCACTGGGCGACAGAAGGGGCGAGGAGGGCAGGGGCTCCCCCCGTTTATACAGCAGCTGCAGTAAGCTTTTTCCTTTTCTTTTTTCGATCGATTACACTCATCCGCCGCCAGCAGCCTTCCTGAGCTGCCCTTCTGTGTCTGTGTGCCTTTCTCGCCGAGGGCGCACACCCACACACACCAAAATACGTTTTTCTTACAACGTCAACAAAATTCTTACATCCGTAACGGGCGCTACGGACGCCAAGCGCCAACATGGACGCAGAGTTCTTTCCCAAGAACCCCGTCCTCCGGTTCGATGCCGCTATCAGTGCTGCGTACTCAAGACTGCTCGTTGACGAACTCAAGGAGCTTCAGCTCATCCTGCGCGACTACACAAAACTACGTCTCCTGCAAGATCGTGAAAAGCGTATTAGAGCAGCACAGCTCACAGCAGCATCACGGCTTTACACCAGTGGCACCGACTGTGATCAGCGGCAGTTATACACCCGCGAAAGACCAGGATGTCCCGACCATCATGACTCACGCGTAGCCAAGGAGCTATTCGTTGACTCGAGCACACCCTACAAAGACGTTACACCTAAGATCGAGGCCTCGCTCACCAGCCCCAACTCGAAAGTTGGGGAAGGACCGCCGCTCCCCCAAAAATTCACACCTGCCTCACACACCTCAGAGAGGCTCTGCCACTCAGGCAGTGACTTTCCTTCACAGCCCACAACATGTGAGGAATGGAAACACAAGCCCTTCGCTAAACCATACGAGCGTCTGGGCTCTACACACGCACATCCACAAGAAGCTCCAAACCAAGCCGAGCCCTTCACCTCCGCTGCCTTCACACGTACCTCGAAACTCAATTCTGACACTTTCGCGCCACCGAGACCCCGCTTCTCCGGCGGCGTTGCTGCCGAGGCGGCGGGCGC
>NC_018249.1:155672-155854 GCF_000227135.1 Leishmania donovani | reverse complement strand
GCTGCGCGCGCCGGCGTTGCTGCCGAGGCGGCGGGCGCGCTGGCGCAGCTGGCGGAGGACCGCGCCGCGGACATGGCGCAGGCCGTGTCGAGCGCCGAGGGAGGCAGCCGCGCCGCCCTTGAGGCAACCGAGGCCGCCGAGCGCGCCGAGCAGGAGCGCGCTTGCGTTGCGTCGGAGGAGTG